>NW_021680747.1:66910-72441 GCF_001412515.2 Diachasma alloeum
TGATATCTATGACCTCGTGTCGTCTCCGATCTATGAAGGTAGGTTCTGACCCCCTATTAGGGATATTNGGCTGCCCCTCATCGACCTGCTGCATCCGCCAAGGTTGCAATTGCCCCCGAGGTTTGATGCAGCTTCGCTCTCTTGCGACGTGTTCTCTCGGCTCAACTCAGTCTGACCCGATTNTGGTGCATTGCCGCGATTGCCCAGGGCTTGGCTTGTCTCGGGTGGGTTACACCCAAGACTACTCTCAGAGGTCGCCCAGGTTTCTGAGAGGCACCGTTAGCGACACAGCTCCCCCTGTGCCACGCATCCTTAGGCACGGTATGGCCGAGGCCATGGCTTACGCCGCTCACACACATGGATTGGGTGAGTTCCTCTTAGCGACCGCGAGCGGCGGTAGTCCTTAAGATCCCCACCGCCCGCGACCGAGCCCCCTCACTAACGACAAAGGGGGAACCCCGTGGAGGGGGTAATCTCTGTAATCAAAAAATAAGAACTGCGACGAAAGTCGCGGCGTTATGGACAACCTAATGGATAACTCGCCCGCGAATTAAAAATTTGTCTCTCTCCTCCTAATTGAGATTAAGGGATAAAAAAACGGCAGTTCGACAGAGAATTGAATTCCCCATCAATCAGCCCTCTTTCAGCCCTTAATCTCTGTAAAAAATGGAAGAAACTGTCATTAAAATCACAGCGCAGTAAGAAAAATAATTGTTCTGCGGCGCACAGTGACTCCCGGTAATGAAAAATTCACCTCTCCCCTCCTAATTGAGATTAAGGGATAGAAGAAAGGCAGTTTATTTTATTTATTTAGAATACATGCCTGCGTGAGTTTGCGTCACTAGACGACACTCACTTTGCACGGGGGGAGGCTAGTTTGCCATTAACAATATTGCCATTTTAATATTTTATTACATTTGATCGGTTTTTCACTCACTCAAACTCACAATATACAGCTATATATACAAACACATAATCGTCTTTCTCCTGTCAACTCAAAGCTCGAAAGATTGATTCAGCTGTCTGTCTCTGAACTCAAGTGCTTCAATAATGAAAAAGGCTAGACGCTTAAGCTCTTTTGGATTCTTGATGTCAAGTAACGTGGGAAGCCAGTCAACCTCAAATCTTTCCTCAACAATCTCCCTAAGACGAGCTAGCCTCAGGTGTTGATAATGAGGGCATCTAATTAAAATGTGTACAAAATCCTCCATTTCCAAATGACATAGTTTACAGTGTTCTTTCACATTTACGACATATCTGTTGTTATTTACAAGCAATCTACAGTAGTGTACATTCGCCAAGCGTATTTGAGCAGTTGTGCGAGCAAGGGCCATAGGGCATCTCAAAGATAAGTATCTGGGGCGTCTTGTAAAGAAATCATAGTGTAATTTAATTTGTAAAGATTCGGACTCGTAATATCTAAGAAAATCCTGTGCCCTCAAGTTATCGTGATATCTAGATAAGACTTTAGCCTTGTGACTAGACCAGACCTCAGCGTCCAGACAGTCTCCCAAGAATTCCATGTCAATCTCGTAAAGAATCAATTTTAATTTTGAAAACCAATTATAAGCCACTTTATTCGAGGGCTTGTCACACAGAAAAATTAAGCGTGACAAACAAACCAACGGTAATCTGTGTGTCCCCATTCTAAGAATTCTAATTAACCAACCAATCGTAAGATCAAGCGCCTTTATAGCGAGACGTTTCAGACCTAGTTCCATTCGAACAGCAACCCCTGGAGTTCCTGCGGGAAGCAGCAGAATTTGTTTATAATAATCAATCTGTATTTTTTCTATTTGCTCAAAGTGTCCAATGCCCCACGATGCTACCGCATAAAACAGCGTTGGAGAAACTACACTGTCGAACAATTTGATTTTTGTGCCCCACGCATCAGACTTAGATTTCACCAAAATAGATTTTGTGATGCCAATCGCCATTTTGGCTTTCCTGATAGCATGACTTGCCGCACCAACGCAATTCATATTGCTCTCCAATAAAACTCCCAGGTACTCATATTTGTTAACTGTTTCTAAAGTTTCATTATCGTAGAAAAATGCCTCTTTCTCTGTTTTAAGTATCCTCCCACTGGCTCTAAAAGGCAAAATTTTCGTCTTCCCAGTATTTACGATTAGGCCATTCAAGTCACAGTAATGTTTCAGAGTCAAGTTTCTTCTTAACGTCAATAGGAGTATGACAAAGTAAGGCTGAGTCATCAGCATACGTGGGCAAGAGAATATCGTGCATAGAGTCGATACTGAGCCCCCTAAACCCCTTGTCTCTAAAAAAATCCTCAAAGTCAGAAACGAATAAAATAAAGAGAAGGGGACTCAGTATCTCCCCCTGGAGAACACCCTCAGTAATCTCAAAATTTCTTGTTTTATCTCCCCTGAGCTTTACGTAAGCTTCAGCTTTATTATACAAATCAATGAGAACGTTCAATATTTTGGAGGAGAGCCCCAGATTGAATAGCTTTGACCATAAGAGGCTATGAGGCACAGAGTCAAAAGCACGGCGAAAATCGATGAAAATCGAGTACACTGTGCTTCCCGATTTTTCTTCCCTCCATTTAACATTTCTCTTGTTGCCCCCATCTAAAAGGGTGCCATTTCTGATCTTAACTACAGTAAACATTCCAGTATCTTTGGCACACGTGATGATCGCATCTTTAATCAAATCATTTCTCTCCGCAATTCCCTCAGAACATTTAGGGATTTCCCTAGTGAGCCAACACTCCAACCTATGAGAGAGTTCTCGTTCAACTTCCAAGTTCCATTTTAATTTTTCAATTGATGTAACAGAATCATCAACTCCGATACTTAAAGTACGTTTAGGACTATAAAAGGACAATAAAACTGGAAAATGATCCGAGGTGAAAATATCGTCGAAGACCACCAACCCTTGAACGAGATTCATCGCTGGAGTGTTGACCCAGCATAGGTCCACAGTACTGACGCCTACATGGCTGCTAAATGTCAATTGCCCAGGACAGTCCCCCGGAGCCCTACCATTCACCAAAAACATACCATTCTCATTCATCATATTCATCAGGATACGCCCCTCTCTCTTCAACTCACTGTCACAAAAAACATGTTCACTGATCAGCATCGAGTCACTTAATAATAAATCAGGAATCGTATCGTTGAGGGTACCAATTCTCCCATTAAAATCCCCTATAGGAGGGAGAATGAACTTTATTATGACATACACCTTTCTTCAAATCAGTTTTGTTTTGGTGTTGCTGTTTGGGTAAGATTGATAACCGAGCGGGTTGTATAACAGGACAGGAGATGACACCACCTGTGACACGTATAGCATTGTCTTTATCGACTGGGCCCGATGCGTGCAAATTATCAGGCATACTGAATAACTCCAAATTTCAAGTCGTCCGGTGTAAGGGCGGCTTGCATATCATAATAACAATCTTCTCTGGATGAAGCGTAAAGTAACTTGACTTATTTCAACGAAAAAATGATTGATTTGATGACAGAAACTCCAAAACTTATTGCTTGCCGCGAACCACCAGGATCAGTTCTCTCAGAACACCAGAAACAACACAGTATACAGGGCCAGGTCTGGCAAAAAACAACTCAAAAACCGACAGCAAACAATTACCCGTCCTATCAGATTCCTGGCACACTAGCCGAAGAAAGGCAGTTCGACAGAGAATTAAATTCCCCATCAATTAACTCTCTTTCATCCCTCAGTCGCTGTAACAAAAAAATAAAAACTGCCATGAAAGTCAGGGGTCAGTAAGAAAAATAATTTTTTCGCGGCGCACACTGACTTTTCACCATTCGCCCGCGAATTAAAAATTTACCTCTCCCCTCCTAATTGAGATTAAGGGATGAAAAATAAGCAGTTCGATGAAGAATTAAATTCCCCATCAATTAACCCTCTTTCAGCCCTTAATCTCTGTAAAAAATGGAAGAAACTGTCATGAAAATCACAGCGCAGTAAGAAAAATAATTGTTTTGCGGCGCACAGTGACTCCCACTAATTAAAAATTCACTTCTCCCCTCCTAATTGAGATTAAGAAATGAAAAAGGGCAATTCGACGGAGAATTAAATTTCCCATCAATTAACCCTCTTTCATTCCTTAATCTCTGTAACAAAAAAATAAAAACTGCCATGAAAGTCAGGGGCTAGTAAGAAAAATAATTTTTTCGCGGCGCACACTAATTCTCCATCGAACTACCGTTATTTCATCCCTTAATTACAATTAGGAGGGGAGAAGTGAATCTTTAATTCGCGGGCGAATGGTGAATAGTCAGTGTGCGCCGCGAAAAAATTATTCTTCTTACTGGCCCCTGACTTTCATGGCAGTTTTTATTTTTTTGTTACAGAGATTAAGTGATGAAAGAACGTTAATTAATGGAGAATTTAATTCTCCGTCGAAGTGTCCTTTTTTCATTCCTAAATCGTAATTAGGAGGGGAGAGGTGAATTTTTAATTACCGAGAGTCACTGTGCGCCGCAAAACGATTATTCTTCTTACTGCGCTGTGATTTTCATGAGAATTTCTTCATTTTTTACAGAGATTAAGGGCTGAAAGAGGGTTAATTGATGGGGAATTTAATTCTCCATCGAACAGCATTAGTTTCATTCCTTAATGTTAATTAGGAGGGGAGAGACTATTTTTTAATTAGCGGGCGAGTTATCGGGAGAAACTGCGCCGAGAAACCATTAGGTTTTTCATGGCGCCGCGACTTTCGTCGCAGTTTTTATTTTTTTATTACAGAGATTCAGGGATGAAACGGGGGCTGCTGAATGGGGAATTTATCCCGGGTAGAAATCACGCCGCTCGAACTCGGCTCGGGACCTGTATCGCAGCTAGAAATACGCACTCCGCCCCAGCTTGGGATAAACTCCACGCGCGTCACATGTACCCGAGGGTGAGCCGCGTCACGCGCTCACAGCCCAGCGTTAGACTATTACGCGAAACGCTTCGCCGGGCTTTAGTTGAATGGCCACTGCTCAACCTCAGGTTCATCTCCAATTACTCAATCCCAGTATACTTAACCTCAATAATGCTTTGACAGGTCCGATGGCATCGTGATTTGAGCGAAAAAACAATCGAATAAATGTGAAGATGGCATGCTTTTTCAGATGAACAATCACAAGCTCGTCAGAAATAACGTGATATTAACTAATCGGATCCCCCTCTACTGGGTTCCCACTTTGTCGTAGTGAGGGGGCTCGGTCGCGGGCGGTGGAGGTCTTAAGGACTACCGCTGCCCGCGGTCGCTAAGAGGAGTCCACCCAATCCATGTGTGTGAGCGGCGTAAGCCATGGCCTCGGCCATACCGTGCCTAAGGATGCGTGGCACAGGGGGAGCTGTGTCGCTAACGGTGCCTCTCAGAAACCTGGGCGACCTCTGAGAGTAGTCTTGGGTGTAACCCACCCGAGACAAGCCAAGCCCTGGGCAATCGCGGCAATGCACCAGGTGAAAACGCTTAACCGCGGTACTCGTGGGACTAAAATGGAAACCAATTTAAAAAATCTTAATATTGAAAAAGCAACTTCGGGTGGGGC
>NW_021680747.1:76885-96878 GCF_001412515.2 Diachasma alloeum
ATTTGACAGGTCCGATGGCATCGTGATTTGAGCGAAAAAACAATCGAATAAATGTGAAGATGGCATGCTTTTTCAGATGAACAATCACAAGCTCATCAGAAATAACGTGATATTAACTAATCGAATGGGATTAATCTGAAAATACAAGGTAGAACAATTCACTGAAACGTAGTCAAAACTTTCTTTTTTCTCGCGAATACAACAAACAAAATCAAGAAAAATAATCACTTGAAAAACGTTAACGAACCTTTATTATTAATTATCAACGCTACAGGAGAGGATATTCTTCATTTTTCGATAGGCCTACGAGTTCTAAGAATATTCTACGATTTATTAGAGAAATGTTGAATACAGGTATGCCAAAATAAGACGCATGAAAAAATTCACCAGAAAAAGCTAGCGCTTTCTATTAAATTTCTATTGAAATTCTATGAGAATTCTCTGGAAGTTCTATTAGAATTCTATTCATTTCTTGCGCCAATTCTATAGGAGATTATGCAACTTCATAGAGTCTTTTTGTTAAGGTAAAATGTGGTGCAAGAAAGTAAATAGGTTTTTATGTTCCTATAGATTTTCTTAGACGTAAGATTTCTAAGTTTTTTCCGCTCGGTTTTTCTTCTTTTCTTTTAATCAAATGCAGGAACAAAACTTGGAAAATTCATGCCCAATAGTTTCTGTGGAAGAAATCCTAACAGAATAAATTNCGTAAGATTTCTAAGTTTTTTTTGCTCAGTTTTTCTTCTTTTCTTTTAATCAAATGCAGGAACAAAACTTGGAAAATTCATGCCCAATAGTTTCTGTGGAAGAAATCCTAACAGAATAAATTATCTAGAAAAATCAATGGATTTTTTTCTACAAACAAATATCTATTAAAAATGCAGGGGAAAGTCGCATAATTTTCAATGGAATTGACGCAAAAAAAATAGAATTTTTCAATAGAATTGCAATGAGACTTAAATAGAATTCTCATAGAGCTCCAATAGAAATTCAATAGGAATTCTTAGAGAAAGTGCACAGGTTTTATATTCGATGACAGGGAAAAATCAGTAAATTTCAAATTTTATAGAAAGTTCAGTGGAATTCCATTTTTTTTATAGTAAGAAGACAATGATTTTCCAAAGTATTCAAAATTTAAATCAACATTATAAAAATGCATAAATATCATTCTATTCCACCCTCCACTCGAAACGACACGACTCAATCGGAGCTGAGTTCTAAGCGTTGAGCCACAGCTCAAACTCAAGTGCCGGGTTATGCCGTCTGATGAGCGTTCGACTGCGAGCCGGTATGGAGCGGCGTGTCGCGGCGTGAACTCGGGTCCAGCGGCAAGCCGAGGCTGAGCTCGCGCTCACCCGAGGTGCGGCTGAATCCCCGATTGAATTTCTACCCGGGATGTTAATTAGGAGGGGAGAGACGATTTTTTGATTAGCGGGCGAGTTATCCATTAAGTTTTTCATAGCGCCGCGACGTTCGTCGCAGTTTTTCTTTTTGATTATAGAGATTAAGGGATGAAACGGGGGTTGCTGTATGGGGAATTTAATTCCCCATCGAACAGCGTTGGTTTCATTCCTTAATGTTAATTAGGAGGGGAGAGACGATTTTTTAATTAGCGGGCGAATTATCGGGGAAGCGCTCTGCGCCGAGAAACCATTGAGTTTTTCATAGCGCCGCGAATTTCGTCGCAGTTTTTATTTTCTTATTACAGAGATTAAGGAATGAAACGGGGGTTGAAGGATGGGGAATTTAATTCTCCATCGAACAGCATTGGTTTCATTCCTTAATGTTAATTAGGAGCAGAGATACGATTTTTTAATTAGCGGGCGAGTTGTCGGGAGTCACTGCGCCGAGAAACCATTGAGTTTTTCATAGCGCCGCGACTTTCGTCGCAGTTTTTATTTTTTTATTACAGAGATTAAGGAATGAAACGGGGGTTGAAGGATGGGGAATTTAATTCTCCATCGAACAGCATTGGTTTCATTCCTTAATATTAATTAGGAGAAAAGAGACCATTTTTTAATTACCGGGTGAGTTATCCATCAAGTTTTTCATAGCACCGCGACTTTCGTCGCAGTTTTATTTTTTGATTACAGAGATTAAGGGATGAAACGGGGGTTGCTGTATGGGGAATTTAATGCCCCATCGAACAGCATTGGTTTCGTTCCTTAGTGTCAATTAGGCGGAAAGAGACGATTTTTTAATTAGCGGGCGAGTTGTCGGGAGTCACTGCGCCGAGAAACCATTGAGTTTTTCATAGCGCCGCGACTTTCGTCGCAGTTTTATTTTTTGATTACAGAGATTAAGGGATGAAACGGGGGTTGCTGTATGGGGAATTTAATGCCCCATCGAACAGCATTGGTTTCGTTCCTTAGTGTCAATTAGGCGGAAAGAGACGATTTTTTAATTAGCGGGCGAGTTATCCATCAAGTTTTTCATAGCGCCGCGACTTTCGTCGCGGTTTGTATTTTTTGATTACAGAGATTAAGGGATGAAACGGGGGTTGCTGTATGGGGAATTTAATGCCCCATCGAACAGCATTGGTTTCGTTCCTTAGTGTCAATTAGGCGGAAAGAGACGATTTTTTAATTAGCGGGCGAGTTATCCATCAAGTTTTTCATAGCGCCGCGACTTTCGTCGCGGTTTGTATTTTTTGATTACAGAGATTAAGGGATGAAGCGGGGGTTGCTGGATGGGGAATTTAATTCTCTATCGAATAGCATTGGTTTTATTCCTTAATGTTAATTAGGAGGGGAGAGACGATTTTTTAATTAGCGGGCGAGTTGTCGGGAGTCACTGCGCCGAGAAACCATTAGGTTTTTCATAGCGCCGCGACTTTCGTCGCAGTTTTTATTTTTTTATTACAGAGATTAAGAGATGAAACGGGGGTTGATGGATGGGGAATTTAATTCTCCATCGAACAGCATTGGTTTCATTCCTTAATGTTAATTAGGAGGGGAGAGACGATTTTTTAATTAGCGGGCGAATTATTGGGGTGGCACTCTGCGCCGAGAAACCATTGGGTTTCTCATAGCACCGTGACTTTCGTCGCAGTTTTAATTTTTTTATTACAAAGATTAAGGGATGAAACGGGGGTTGATAGATGGGGAATCTAATTCTCCATTGAAAAGTCCTTGTCTCATCCCTCAATATTAATTAGCGGGCGAATGAATCAACGGAAAAACATAAAGTTAACATCGAGGACAAGGAGGACATAAACTCCCCTTCGAACCTACCCCTGTGACAGCGTGACTGCTATAAGGCTTCTAGCAGAAGTTTTCCCTGCCCAGGGTATCCCCACTCTACGTAATTCCCACTCATATGCTTGTCCCCCGCTCCAAAAATCCATGGATATTCTTCTTCTGGCCCTACTGCCGAGTTACCGGCACAGGCAGCTCGCTCAGCCTTCAGAATCGACGGTGGCGCCCCACCTCTTTTGGGGTCTCACTTATTCTGGCTGTGACTGCTGTCGATTTGACCGACCCCGTTGGGATGTCGATACTGTCGCCATCTCCCGGCATTCTTCCTACGGGACTTATATTATCATTATATGTATACACTCACATTAATTTTAATCAATTGATAGAAAACAATGTTATAAACAGTGCAAATATAAACTAATAATTCGTCTATCCACTTTTATTGTGTTTTCAGATATCATTTCCCCCTTTTTAGCCCCAGAAAATGACAATCCTAATAGCCACGCAACAGCCACGCAAATACCGTGGCTGTAACGTGGCTCCTGGATTCCCAGGGGGGTTAAAAGACCGATACTCCTAACTAATTCTCCTAATTTTTCACAACTCTAAGCAACCTGACAATTCACGGGATAAAAGTATTGATCTTGTTCCACGTGACCTTCCACCGGAAAGCTAAAACGTAACCATTTAACCGCCGTACAATCCATTATAATTTGGAGCGTCGGTATTTCAGCCGGATCTAATCGATTTGCCGTAGGATTAACAATAGGGTGGCTCCCATAAGAGTTATCGGATGACTCATAACTTGGCCCTTCGTCGCGATAATTCCATGGGCCCTCAAAAATGCGTAATTATTCCGGTCTTGAGACCAAACACAATAAAATGATATTACGGAAACAAAACCTTGAGACACAAATTTAGCCACGCCACGGCGTGAAAATCCCCAAACCTCAGTGTCGTCACGAGGATTGGACTTCTGACCACCCCGGGTTGGAAAAGTGAAACTCTCTCTCTCTCTTCACTTTTTACTCACGGATCGCCTTCCTATGTCACGGGGGTTAGTTGTTTTGATGGCAGTATCGTGTCCTAACGAACATCCCCACATGTTCGTTACAAAACTTACTTTACCTAATAATGTTCTAAGGGAAGACCTTAAGTGTCCGCGCTGCTCAGGGGGTTGGTTGTGGAAAGAGGGTGCAGGTTGTGGATGGAAAACGGTTCATTGGGCTCCTTAACTCAACAAAAAAAAAACTGACACAAAACCTCAAATTTATGCTGAAATGTACTGTAACGAACATGTGGAGATGTTCATTAGAAACATCACCAAGGCCTGACAACAACCCTCGCGACAGTAAAATCTATCTGTCAGTAAGAATTAGGGAGAGAGATTTTCGTTTATCCCACTTCGGTGGAGGTCGTGAGCTAATAGAATTTTCCCACTCCGGTGGAGGTTTTGAGCAGTTAGGATTTGCCCACCCTGGTGGAGGATTCGAGTTAGAGCTTTTTCCTTTGAATGGAGATTTTGAGCCTAGAGTTTTCCCACTTCGGTGGAGATTTAAAAGATATTGAGGATCGATAGTTGATTTTTGAGGGCCTGCGAAATGATCGCGAAGAAGGGCCATATTTACAGTGATCCGGTGTTTTCGTGGGGTCAACCCTTTTATAACTCTTGCGGGAAATCAATTAGGTTCGGCTGAAATGCCGGCGCTCCAAGTTTAATCGGATTTTTATGGGGATTAAATGGTTAAGTTTTCGTTTTTGGTAGAAGGTCGAGTGGAGCAAGCGCAATCCTTGCCTCCAGCGAATTGCCGGATTGCATTTCGTTCGTTAGAGAATTTAGAAACAAATTATAAGAAGTAGTCTTTTAACCCCATAAATCCCGGAGAATAGATCCGCGAGACGCGGCTAAAATCATAGAAAGTCGAGAGAGCATCCATCCGCTCTCAGAGAATCATAGAGTTATTGAATTTAATAATTTGTTGAGTATTACAGTGATAAAAGAGTTTTTAAATTTATTAATTGAGTCGTAGTACGAGAATTGAGCATTAGGTCTTTGCTTTCCCCGATTCCACGACTTTTTTTCCTCACCACTTTTTCCCCGAAATTTTTCCCCGACACTTTTTCCCTATCATTTCTTCCTCCCGCCATTTCTTCCATATCCCTTTCTTCCCCGACATATATTCCCCAATTTTTTTTTCCAAAAACATACTGTCACTTCTCTTTCCATCAATGCAAAAGCGAACAATAATCCCTTGGAGCAGTAAAATGAAGGGAAAAAGTTTTATACAAGTCATATCCATTTTAATGTAAGTTGAATTTTACAATACAATGATTAGAAAAATAAATGACAAATCACAATGAGACAATGACCTAATTCCTTTATCTTGTCCATAATGCACTTCCATCATCCCCAAAGCGAGAACATTTCCACGAATAATTCTTAGCATGACTGTGCAAGTAATGGAGATGATTATCTACGATTAAAATTTTCTTCCCTTTCGATGAAAGAATAAACTCCAAAGGCATTGTGGCGATTAGCCCCGCGAATAATTTATTGAAACTGACATAATTGAATGCTTCTGGTAATCGCTCAGCCCCAAAAGCCGAAGATTATCTCCTCTCATTAGAAAAATCAATACGCATTCGAAAATCAATAAACGACCGTGTTGTCGTAATTCGGTCGATTCTTACCAAACAAGGATTAGCCCCACTAATTATTACCATCGATAGCTGTGTTGAGCAAATGTACGTCAAATATGCAAACTGAATCGGAAAATTAGGAAAAGTGGTAGGGAAAAAGTGACGAGGAAAAATTGGGATGGGAAAAATTGACGCGAGGAAAATTTGGGGAGGAACAAATGTCGGGGAAAAAAAATCGGGAAAGAAATGTCGAGAAAAAAAAGACGGGTCACCCTTTCCCCGAATTTATTCGGCGGATCCATCAGGTTTCCCGCCTTTGATGGGCAAAAATCTCCACCAATCAAAGCTCGCTTCGATTGGTTGGAATTCGCGCTCGGGCCTGTGCTCGCAACACTGACCCAGTACACTCAGTTCCGCGTTGACCAGCGATCAAACCAGTCGCGTATGAAAACCTTTTACGGGTGACTTGTGCTTCACGGATTAGTTGCGTCCTAGTGATTATTCCTGTGCCCTGGGATTAATTTTTGGATTACCATGGTCAGGAAGGTATCCCGAAAGGGGAAGAAAACTCCAAAGGTGAGTCTTTACGGAGATTTTTATTGTTTTCTGCGCCATTAAGTAATGGCGTCGGTTTTCCCAACTCTTGGTGGTGTCTCGCGTGTGGGCTTTGGGTCTCACATGGAGAATTTCTCCCGATTACCTCCGTAATCGTGGACGTAGAATTTTGTTTGGATTTGAGATGTCGACGTCCCCGGTATTATTATTCCCTGGTGAGAGTAATTGTTATAAGGTAAAAGAGTATTTTTCGTTGTTTTTTTTTTGCCTTGGAAGATCTCCGTTGAGTGGCTCAAGCATTCCCCATGAATGCTTTCCCCCTCACGGCACCCCGCTAAAATCTATCCGTGCATACAAGCTACGGCTCTCGCTTCACGCGAGTAATCTCTCGTAGAGAATTCCCTCCGGTTGTTAATCAACCTGGAGTGGCTCCCAACGATCCAAAATTGATAATTTTGCTATTGTTGGCGTCTCCAGACTCTCCCGAACATTTTTGCTCTGAGGTTTTTCGGATTTCACTCTACCGATTTTCCGCTACGGCGAGTTTAGTTTTAGTGAATTTTTATTTTCCCACCGTACGTTATACGTATACCGTTGGGTTTATTTCCTCTCTCTCTCATTCTCACGGGGATTCGCATATCTTTTCCCCAGTTCTCGGAATTCTCGAGTATTTCGGGATTAGCGAATCTTTTTATATTACCATTGAGGAATTTGATGACCTCACTTTATAGCCGAATTAATCAATAATGTATTATCTTCGGATTACATAGTTCAATTCAAATTATTATTTTCAAGTTATTATTTGCAGTTTAATCAGTTATTGATATAAATATTTATTTTTTTGGTGAGCTAATATGAAAAGAGGATCATGTAAATTAATAATTTTGACAAATTTCAATAGTAGAACAAGTAAGGACAATGTCGATTTCTTTATTTTTTTGTAGTTTTGACCGCCCCATTAACCCGTTTCCACCTGAAATCCACCCCTCTCTCCACATCCTAGCACACTGAGCGAACCGAGGACCGTTACCTTTCCCCAAAAATCTAGTTTTCTCCCTTTTTGTGTACATTTTAGAGGTTTTCCAATTAGTTAAGTTAAGACCCTACATACACCTAGATGGGTCAAAAGAATCATTTTTTCAAAAATATTTTTATTCGATTGTATCATCCTTGGAGAATATTTTCTGAAAATTTCGCTTGAAAATCTCCGAAATTAACAGAGATACAGCCATTTGTAGCGGACCCGGTCAGTTTGACCTGGATGGCAGGTGCCCCGTTGCGTAGAATAGCATGGTCTCACATACAGTTTTGAGTCCCTATTCTGCGCTCTCTCTCTCTGTCTCTCTCGCTTTCGTTAGGTAACTTTTGTATTAGCTTTATACAGTGTATAAACACACTCAATGGTTCATTGATGATTGGGTTACCTGTGACTAATGAAGAATACACTGTTGAAAATTTGGGCACTGATTAATGAACAATAGTAAATGTTTCCAGGGTGGAGCCATCTCTCACATTTTCAATTCCCTCTATTTATATTTTCCTTTTGAGTGGTTGTGCATTATCGATGTTTTACCTGCTAATAATGACAGTAATAATGGTAAGTTCCAGCACTTTTATTTACGCCTAAAAACTAATTTTCCTCAGTCGAGTTTCGGAAGGAGTCAGGAATAGTACGCTTTAGCGAATTTCTTCAAACATATCTTTACTCCACCGTAAATCGCAAAAATCGAGTATTTCAATAGCTCGATGGCTTTTTCACAATAAAATGGGTGGTCATTCCAAACTTACTAGAGCAATGCATAAAGCTACAGGAGCGAAAATATAGGGTGTGTATATTGGCACCCCTTGGTGCCTGGTTTCTGGTGTCTGGTGTCTAAAAGCTCTGTCTTCGTGTCTGGTGTCTGGTGTTTTGTGCCTGGTGTCTGGTGTCTGAAAGTTCCTTTTTCGCATCTGGTGTCTGGTGTTTGGTGTTTGAAAGCTCTGTTCAATGGAAAGACATGACGTATCTAGTGCCTAACGTTTGTGGTGTTTGGTGTCTGGTGTCTTATGTGTAATATCTAGTGACTGGTGTCTGGTGTTTGGTTTCTGGTGTCCGTATACTGTTTCAACGATAGGGGGATACGTAATGGATAGGCATTCGTATCTGGTGTCTGGTGTCTTGTGTCCGATTTATGATGTTTGGTGTCTGGTGTCCGTATACTGTCTCAACGATAGGGGAATACGTGATAGATAGGCATTTGCATCTGGTGTCTAGTGTCTGGCGTCTCGTACCCGATTTATAATGTCTGATGTCTGGTGTCTCATGTCCGAAGTACGACATCTGGTGTCTAGGGTTTGGTGTCTCGTCTCTGGTGTCTGGTGTTTCGTGTCCGATTTGTGATGTCTGGTGTTTGGTGTCTGGTGCCTCAGGTGTAATGTCTCATGACTGGTGTCCGATTTATGATATCTGGTGTCTCAGGTGCAATGTCTGGTGACTGGTGTCTGATGTCTCCTGTGCGATGTACGATATCTGGTGTCTAGGGTTTGGTGTCTCGTCTCTGGTGTCTGGTGTCTCATGTGTAATGACTAGTGACTGGTGTCTGGTGTCTGGTGGCTGGTATCTGGTGTTTGGTGTCTCGTGTCCGATGTGTGATATCTGGTGTCTAGTGTTTGGTGTCTCGTATCCGGTGTCTGGTGTTTGGTTTCTGATGTCCGTACACTGTCTCAACCATAGGGGATTACGTGATGGATAGGCACTCGTGTCTGGTGACTGGTATCTGGTGTCTGATGTCTGATGTCTCGGGTCCGATGTACAACATCTGGTGTCTCGTCTCTGGTATCTGGTGTCTGGTGTCTCATGTGTAATGGCTGGTGACTGGTGTCTCATGTGTAATGGTTGGTGACTGGTGTCTGGGGGCTGGCGTTTCATGTCCGGTGTATGATACCTGGCGTCTAGTGTTTGGTGTCACGTATCCGGTGTCTGGTGTTTGATTTCTAGTGTCCGTATACAGTTTTAACGATAGGGGGATACGTGATGTGTAGGTTCTCGTGTCTGGTGTCTTGAGTCTGGGGCCTGGTGCTTGGTCTCTGATTTCTGGTGTGAAATATATATTAATATATTTCGCACCAGATATAATAAATATATATTCGCCCGCAAAAAACCGCTTTTTCCTCACCAGTATCATAAAATATCGTACGATACACGTAAAAAAAGTACTTCCTGACGAGTGTGATTACAGACCTCGCCTTCGGCTCCGCCTGTAATTCTCACACTCGTCAACAAGTACTGTTTTTTACTTGTATCATAATATACTATTTCGTGTCGCAAGACCTGAAGAACGTCGATTTCTTGGCGCGCAGTGGCTAGAAAATGTGGTTTTTCAAGTCCCGCCGCACGAAAAAAAATTAATACTGAGTCATTGAAACCTTTGCTCCTTTCCAGCAAGAATGCCAGACAATAAAATTGCATTCAATGTAGATGCAACAATATAACGGAGAGCTAAGCGATAGATCGATCATCTCATAATAGTCCGAAAAATGGTTTGCCGAAGTTGCATGGCATTTGACCATAAAAAAATTTACTCTTGCGAAAAATTGCTTATGTCCCCCATGAAGAAAATCGATAGCTAATTTTTTCTTTGAATTCTTGAATCGATTTGTTTTTAGCTTTCCGACCCGAAGGGAGGAAGTTATTGTATTGACCCCGGAAATCAACTGTGGAAATTTCATGTTTTCTCTACGTTCCATGACCTCTAGAAACTGAGGAGGCGATACTACGGCGACTTGGTTGATTGTTATCGACGACAGCTGACCATGCTTATTCTGTTCGACTTTAGCAAGGCGTTCGACTCGGTGTCATGTCTTGCTCCTTAAGAAGCTTATCGGGTATGGTTTTTCGTCAACTGCTGTCAGATGGGTGGCATCCTATCTTAGCGGTCGATTCCAGTCGACACTGGGAGGCCCCAGTGGACTGTCTTCTTCCTTTCGTCCGCTGAACAAGGGAGTACCTCAGGGGTCAGTTCTGGGCCCGCTGTTCCTCCTCCTCTTTGTTAATGATATTGCTGAGAACTTGGACCTGGATATTCAGCACTTGGTCTACGCTGATGATCTCCAGATCTATCTTCGATTCTCTCGAGATGACCTGGAGGAGGCCACTGCTAAGATGAGTGATGCTGCCAAATGTATTATGGACTGGGCTCTATTCAACCGCCTTCAACTCAACGTTGCCAAGACTAAGGCAATTATCCTCGGTTCGCAGTCGTTTGTGAACGACATCTACTCATTGCCCGACATGTCCATTCGCATTGGCGATACCTCTCTGCCCTTTGAGACTTCAGTGCGTAACCTTGGAGTGGTGCTTGATGACAAACTGACATGGAAAGAGCATGTTGCTAGAATTTCTCAAAGTGTCCATGCTGTGATGTTCCGTCTCCAATTTTTCCGGGCGAGCACCACCCTTGAGCTGCGCAAGCACCTGATTGAGACTCTGGTGTTCCCGCTGGTTGATTACTGCTACCTTGTATACGGTAGTCTTTCTGATGAGCTCTCTGGGAAGATTCAGCGTCTTATCAACATGGGGGTTAGGTTCGTCTTTGGTGTGAGGAGGGATGAGAGCATCACCCCTTACAGGATGCGACTGGGTTGGATGTCGTGTGAGGAACGCAGGAATTACTTCCTTGCGTGTCTCACCTTCGGGATTCTGCGTTCTGGAGAACCAAGCTACCTTGCAGAATTCTTCGTGGCTAATTGCAGCGTGTGTCCTGTGAGGGGTGAGGTGTGTCCACTCTTGATTAGGCCTTTCAGGACGGAGTCTCAGCGTCGTTCCTTTCAGGTATCTGCAGCGTATCTCTGGAACTCCCTCCCGTCATCGCTGCGCGACCTCCCAACTCTCTTAAGGAGAATCTACAATAAACGCGCGTCATTCGTTTACGTCACGTTCCTAAGGTAAATAGTATATCTGTGTTTACTGCAACGCGATGCAAACGGAGGACGTAAGTCGATTGTAGACTCTGCCTTAGCCTTCAGAACAGCTATTCGCGCTTTCCTTGGTAACAGTCCCTAAAGGCTTCGTTTCCTCCCTTCCCTTATGTCTTCTCTCTTCCTTTCTTCTCCCCCCCGCTTGATAATTAATTATTCTCATTTATTTTTCTTTCCATTAAAATGCCTCATCTAAGAGCCCCGTGAGCGAGTCAGCTTCCATCTCCTATTTTCTCCAGTTTTAGTTTTTCTCTATTTTTTTCTTACAATCTTAAGCGTGTCAGCCACTTACGTGTTTGCCTGTGACGCTGTTACTACTTTATTCTTTGCTGATTCAACCTTATATACTTTAAATGTTTCTGTTTGATCTTGACTGCATAACCTAGTGTTATATTCTTTTTTTGTACAACATAATATACAGTTAATAAATATCAATCTCTCCCCCCCTCTCTCTCTCTCTCTCTCTCTCTCTCTCTCTCGGCGTTTTGGTAATTTTCAATTTCATACAATTTTTCCCTTTCCAAAGACATGCAATACTTAACACCTTCTATATCCCGTTCAATACTTACTCAAATTCCTCCCAACAATATTATCTGGATTGGAGAAATCACCATTTTCAGACAATTACTTTGTTGAATAGGGCTATCCTGGATTCAAATTTTTGGCGCGCAAAACATACCTCTCGCCGGTAGCGGATGCGCAAGAAGAAAGCCCAGGTGTGCCAACAGATTTTTCCTTTTGATCATTAGAGAATTCAGATCTTAACTAGTTACTTCTTCGAAATCACTTATTAATTTGCAGTTTATGAGGAATTGCGATTATTAAGGGGAAACCGCGGTGAATTTTTGAAACTCTTTATTAGAATTAGGAACCTATGCAGCGACTTTTGATATGTGATGGGACATGTTGAAAAGTGGGAAAAATGATGATTACAATCGATTTTACCTCATACATCAGCGAAAAACGACGCTTTCCGTTTTTTCCTTCAAAAGCGTCCAAGTGCCTCAATTTTCAACCGATTGACCTTTTTTTCGGCTCGAAACCTTCGTTAGCCTCCAAGGATCAAAGGTATGCATCCGTTTTACAATCCACATTTTTTTCTTTTCGTTTATTGCTTTCACATTGATTTATCAATTTTCAATTTTTTCTTAATTTTTTCATGATCTGCTCCATGGATCGTAAAACAGATGCATACCTCCGTTCTTTGGAGTCTAACAAACATTGTGAATGAAAAAAAATGTCCATCGGTTGAAAATTGAGGGACTTGAACGATTTTGAAGGTAAAAACGGGAAATGTCATTTTTCGCTGATGTGTGGGGTAAAATCGATTGTAATGATCAATTTTCCCACTTTTCAACAGGTCCCATCATGTATCAAAAGTCGCTCAATGGATTCCTAGATCTAAAAAAGCCTTTTTAATTTCATCGCGGTCTTCTCTCAAGGAAAAAGGCTCGGTTAGAACATTCCGTTAGAACATTCTCAATAAGTCAATTTCCATAAAAAATACAATAATTGTTTTTTCTATACAATTTCTCACGGAGTTGTCTCCGAGGAAAGAAAATCGGAATTTGAGTTAGGTTTTACCGATAGCATATATCCCTCCTCTGAGTTTTATCGGGCGTAAAAACATTATGGGTGAAATACTCCACTCATCGTTGCGTGAATAGGAAACATCCTGCATAAATCGCTCCCATCTGTATGAGTACTGAGTGAATCACTAGGACCACCTACTTGAGTCCCATATGGCTTGAGTGAAGCCCTGCTTCCTGTTACATTCACCTGTGTGATTGATGCGAGTTTTGCGTGAAACACTTGGGATGAAGACCATCTTGCGTGAATCACTCTAATCTATATGAATACTGCGTGTATATTATCTACGTGAGTTCCGCGGGACCTGTGTGAAGCCCTATGTTCTGTTCCATTCATATGCGTGATTGTTGCAGGTATTGTGTGAAACACTGAGAATCTAAAATATTTTACGTGAATCACTCTTCTCTATACAAACGCTGTATGAACCACTCCACTCACTTTTGCTTAAATCGCTAAGATTATTTGATTTTTTTTAATTGTTACGGCCTTTGGGTCCCTTTTCGGGTCACTTTTCGGCACTCTATCTCACTCTATGCATGCGACTGTGGATTCTACACTGTACCGCATTCGCACTCCTATGGAACATAGGAGCAGGCATGGGAAACCACAGGAAGCCCATGCCGGTACAGGCGGTTACTCTATTAGCAACCTGCCGCTCGCCGGAACCTTCCGTTGAAAAATTCGGTTCCACCGGGAATCGAACTTACAACCTTTTACACACTAGACTTGCGTTTAAGGATGTTCTACACCCTTTCTGCCAAAATTCACGTTTTTTTAATTTTTCTGGCAAACTTATGATGGAATTGATGTGAAAAAATATAACGTTTTTGCGTTTTGTCATTATTTAATGACTGACGAAATTTTAAGGTGGTGCGAACATTTTCCGGCGTTTTCTCTAAACTTTTAAAAAGAATCACAAAACTGTAGAAAAAACGCATGAAAATTATTGCACCACTACGCAACTTCGTGAGCCATTAAAGAATGACAGACCACAAAATCGTTATATTTTTTCACGTCACTCCCATCGAGAATTTGCCAGAAAAATGAAAACAACGTCGATTTTGGCTAAAAGGGTGTCGAACATCCTTAATCCACTCGGCCACCGACGTCGGCGATTATTTGACTGATCCACATGATTCCTCATTCTCCTCCCCTTCCATTGCATTCATTGGCATGATTGCTGCGGGTTCTGCACGAATCACTTAGAATAGAAAATATTGTGTTTGAAATGCCACTTACCCTTGCATGAATCACTAGGATCATGAGCATGAGTTCTGCGTGTTCCATCACATTCATCTGCGTGAATACTACAGTTGTTGCATGAATCATTTATTTGAAAAAATGTTGCATGTACACTTGTGTCAATGAACAGAATCATCCGTTTTATTCGATAGATTGCCCCCCCCCCTTGCCCTTGTAAATTCTTCTGCGTGAACTCTGCAGTTTTCGCATGAATTAATCATAACAGAAAACATCCTACGTTGATCACTCTCATCCATACAAGTTCTGCATGAATTACTAGAATCATCTGTGCAATTCGACAAATTGCTCCCTCACTCCCTCCTCGCCCTTCAAAAGTGTAATTTATATGAGTCCCGAACCCCTATGTTCTATTGCATTCATTTGAGTGAATGCTATGGATTCACTCAAATAATTTACATTATGCGTAAAAATAACATTCTGCGCGAATTACTCTCATCTGTATAAGGCCTGCATAGAACAATCCACTCAGTCTTGCGTGAATCACTAGGATTAGATACGTGAGTCCTGCGTGGCTTGTGTGAAACCCTATATTCTGTTCCATTCATATGCGTGAATGTTGCGGGTATTGCGTGAAACACTGAGAATCTTAAACATTTTGCGTGAATCACTCTTATCCATACTAATCTTGTGTGAACGACTTCACTGACTCTTGCGTAAATCGCTAGGATGATCTGAGTGATTCCCCGCCGCCTGCCCTTCCAGTGAATTCATTCGCGTGAATACTGCAGATTCTGCGTGAATCACTCAGAATAGAAAACATTATGCGCAAAATACTCTACTCACCGTTACATGAACTACCATGAAGATCTGCGTTTGTAGCGAAAACCCCTATGTTTCATCCCATTCATGCGGGAATCCGGAAATGCTATACTTTTTGCTTGAATCACTCGGAATAGAGAACAACCTTCGTGAATCATTGTCATCTGACGAAATTCTGTACGTACACTTGCGTCACTGACTAGAATCATCTGTGCAACTCGACAAATTGCCTCCTCGCTCCCTGACCTCTCCCCTACCATTCCAAAGCGTACTCTGCATTAGTCCCAAACCCCCTACATCAAATTCATTTAAGTAAATGCTACAGTTTGCGTATGAATCAGTAAGCTAGTAATCTGGGGATAAATATCCGAGTGAGTATTGAACTCCCATGTTCCATGGCATTCATCTGCCAGAATGCTGCATTTTTTACATGAATTGATCAGAATAAGAAACATTCCGCATGAATTACCCTCATTTGTTTAAGTACTGCGTGAACCACTCGACTAACTCTGGCGTGAATCACTAGGATCAAGTATTATCTGCGTTAGTCCTGACCCCTCATGTTTCATGACATTCATCTGCGTGAATTCTGCTGAGTGCTACATGCATTAAGGCGAATAGCCACGGTCATTGTTGAAATAGTATACGGACACGAGAAGTCAAATACCAGTTACCAGACACCAGATACGAGACACCAGACACTAGACACCAGATATCATACATCGNCTACATGCATTAAGGCGAATAGCCACGGTCATTGTTGAAATAGTATACGGACACGAGAAGTCAAATACCAATTACCAGACACCAGATACGAGACACCAGACACTAGACACCAGATATCATACATCGAACACCAGACACCAGTCACCAGATATTAAACACGAGGCACCAGACCCAGGCACCGGTTACCAGACATTACACATGAGACACCAGATTCGAGACACCAGGCAAGAGTGCCTATCCATCACGTATCCCCCTATCGTTGAAACAGTATATGGACACCAGAAACCAAGCACCAGACAACAGTCACCAGCCATTACACATGAGACACCAGTCACCAGCCATTACACATGAGACACCGGACACTAGACACCAGAGACGAGACACCAAACACTAGACATCAGATGTTGTATATCGGACACGAGACACCAGACATCAGACACCAGACATCGGACACCAGATACCAGTCACCAGCCACGAGTGCCTATCCATCACGTAACCCTCTATCGTTGAGCCAATATGCAGACACCAGAAACCAAACACCAAACACCAGTCACCAGCCATTACACATGAGACACCAGTCACCAGCCATTACACATGAGACACCAGTCACCAGACACGAGTGCCTATCCATCACGTAACCCTCTATCGTTGAGCCAATATGCAGACACCAGAAACCAAACACCAAACACCAGTCACCAGCCATTACACATGAGACACCAGATATCAGAGACGAGACACCAAATACTCGACACCAGATGTCGTACATCCGACAAGAAACGCCAGCCTCCAGACACCAGTCACCAACCATTACACGTGAGACACCGGACACCAAACACCAGAGACGAGACACCAAACACTAGACACCAGATGTTGTACATCGGACACGAGACACCAGACACCAGATACCAGTCACCAGACACGAGTGCCTATCCATCACGTAACCTATTATCGTTGAAATACTATACGGACATTAGAAACCAAACACCAAACACCGGATACGAGACACCAAACACTAGATACCAGATATCATATATCGGACACGAAACTCCAGCCCCCAGACATCTGTCCCCAACCATTACACATGCGACACGAGACATCAGACACCAGAGACGAGACACCAAATACTAGACACCAGGTATCGTACATCGGATACGAGAAACCAAACATCAGTCGCCAGTCATTACACATGAGACACCAGGCACCAGAGACGAGACACCAAACCCTAGATACCAGATGTCGTACATCGAACACGAGACACCAGACACCAGTCACCAGACATTACACATGAGGCACCAGACACCAAACACCAGACATCATAAATCGGACACGAGACACCAGATACGAATGCCTATCCATTACGTATCCCCCTATCGTTGAAACGGTATACGGACACCAGAAACCAAACACCAGTCACTAGACATTACACATTAGACACCAGACACTAGTCACCAGACACTAAACACCAGAAACCAGACACTACAAACGTTAGGCACTAGACACATCATGTCTTTCTATTGAACAGAGACCAGACACAAGTACCTATATACGATGTATTTCCCTATCGGCGAGAAAATATACAGACACCAAACACCAAACACCAGACACCATATGCGAAAAAGGAGCTTTCGGACACCAGAAACCAGACACCAAGGGGTGCCAATATACACACCCGAAAATATATCTGTCGAAAAAACGAAAAATACCGCGCAACCAATATCAATCAGAACAGGAAAGTGCAAGTACCAGTAGGTCCGTTAAAAAATTGAAAACAGCAGACGATGTACCACTTCTTGAAGCGGGATCCGTAACTTATCGAATTTTGAACTTTTTCAAAACCGTTTTTTTATTGATATCTGTGTCTGTGAAGTGTAAAAAATACGATAGTGAAGTGCAATTCAAGTGCGATAGTACGCGTGGACTAGGTTTCAAAATCAGAATTGAATGTGTAGCATGTAAACCCGTTTCCATTCCTTCGTACCCGTACATGGAAGTGCATATGAAATCAATCGGAGATTCGTCTTTGCATTTCGGTTTTTAGGAATTGGTCTGAACGAAGTGAACAAATTTTGTGGTAGCATGGATCTACCAAAACCGGTAGCACAAAGCACTTATGATATGATAGTATCCAACATTCACAAAGCTGCATCTGCTGTTTGTAACGTGCTCTTGAGAAAAGCTGTTAGAGAAGAAAGCCAAGAAACAAAAAATACTGGTGGCGATGACACAGCTAACATGTTCTGGCGATAGGTCATGGTTGACACGCGGATACAAGTCATTATTTGGGGTGGTAGCGTTCATCGGGTGGCAAACAGGGAAAGTCCTCGATATACTAGTGAAGTCTGCTTATTGCAAATCATGCGAATATTGGTCTTCGCGTCAAGGTACCAAAGAATATGAGGAATGGAAAATGGACCATGAGAGTAGTTGCTCAATGAATCACGACGCTTCTTCTGGAAAAATGGAAGGGGATGGTATCATAGAAATGTTTGGAAGGTCAATCCAGGGCTACACTGTGATGTACAATATTTATATTGGGGACGGTGACACGAAAACCTTCGAGGCAGTTACAAAATCCAAACCGTATGGTGAAAAAATAAAGATTATTAAGAAAGAGTGCATTGGGCATGTCCAAAAACGGATGGGCACGCGACTCCGCGAACTTATCGGAGCTCATAAAAGACTAAGAGGACGGGGCAAGTTGACGGCAAGGATGATTTAAAAGTTATCCCTTTATTATGGACTAGTGATCCGTAGGAATTCAGATTCAGCAAGGAGAATAAAAGAAGCAGCATGGGCAACATTCTATCATTACGCATAAACAGACCAAAATCTTCAACACGACAAATGTCCGAAAGGCATTGATTCGTGGTGTTCGTCGCAACGAGCAAATGCGAACAATAATTTGGAGGGCTCTACGCACGACTACGCATCTCTACCTGAGGACGTATTAGAAGCAATTAAACCAATTTATGAAGATCTTACAAAAGAAGAATTATTGGAACGTTGCGTTAGAGGCTACACTCAGAATAATAATGAAAGTTTACATAGTATGATTTGGAAAATATGTCCGAAAGAAGTAAATGGCAGTAAAACCACGGTGGAAATCGCTGCTCATGTCGCAGCTTGTGTTTTCAATGAAGGGGTTGGGTCATTACTGAAAATTATGCAAGCGATGGAAATTATACGAGGAGTAAATACCCATGAATGGGCCGTATCGGAGAATGAAAGAAGACGTAGCTTGGCTGCGCGCGAAACTGAAAATGCAACCAAAGAAGCTAGACAAAGGAGACAAAACCAGAAAAACTCGGATGAAAATGCTGATGATGATTATGGTGCAGGGATTGATGACACTGTGTGAGTATTTATTCTTGAATATCGTATTATTTGATCGTGAGAAATAGGAACCTGTCACACTATATTCGATGAAAAAACAGCCAAATTTTTTTCAACTTCCGAAGATTGAAATAATCTATTTTCTTGCATTAACATATTTCAAATATATCATGAAGAATTATTCGAAGCAGTTGATTCGATTATTTCAATTAAAGACTGAAAAAAAAAATGATAATGGTCAATGTAAGGGCCTTGTTAGAAGTGCACTCCCGCTGCGTGAGCCCGAAGCAGTACCGAAACTTTGACTGCCGTTTTCTCCGAATGCGGTTTTTCAGGACGGTGCACACAATATTTGCAACACCAGCATACCGATTTGCCTGAAATTTTTTCTGAAGGTTGTTTACAGTGTTTACTTGCCGCTCACGAGCTGTTTTTTTAATTTTTAACCCAACATTATTCGTTGTTAATGTCCAAAACATGGTGAAATTGTGCTCCAAAATGGCACCAAAACTTCGATAAAGCATAATTGTTCCAAAAATTGAAAAAAAAATTGTTGGAGACGGGAACGGCACATCCTATTAATGTTATTTTAAGAATGTTTTTCATTTCTTTATTTCAGATGTGACAAATAGTGATTTTTGTGTGCACGAGGGACGTTGTATGTGCCTCAAGATTGAATACATCAATGAAAAGCGAAATTTTCAGTTTGTTGTAAATAAGCTCAAATATGTAAATTTTCAAATACATTCAACTGTTTTTTAATAAATGAATTATTTCTATTAGAAAAAAATTATTGAAAATCACCCCGTTCTGACGCCCTCTAGGTGTATGTAGGGCCTTAAGTCAGTTCTCCGATTTGGTAATTCCGACTAAAAATTACCTGGCGCACATAGATTTTGAATTTGGGAATTTAACTAGATTCAGGGGAAGAAGGGCGAAGGTAATAGGCATTTTTAACCCCCATGCAAAAATGTCAC
>NW_021680747.1:97121-101501 GCF_001412515.2 Diachasma alloeum
CCCGTCCGTGTGACCGCAGCGGTGTGACCGTACCCATAAACATCTTCCATATGAGCACCCCCTAATATAGTAATCCTCCATAAATATCGATATCCCCTTTATGACCACCCCCTCATATAGACATCCCTTATAAATACACGCACCTCCTCGTATAGGCATCCAACGTCCCCTGAATTTGAGCGTCCCCTGAATTTAAGCGTCCCCTGAACTTCAGTGTCCCCTGAATTTTTCGCCTTATTTTTTATTTATATAGAGAGATAGACAATCGTTCACAAAAATAACACTCGAAAACTGATGTATAATAATCTCAAAAATAATATTCAAAAAAATATATAAGTACTATTCAAAAAATATATAAGATTCGGAACAGCGGCTCCGCGCTCGAAATCCAACTCCGCATAGCAAAGAGATAATAATCTCATAATAAACAAGAAAAGGACTCTGGACCGGCCGACAAAAACAATTAAATAGCTCAAAAGTAATTCAAAAAGGAGCATCAAATTTAATTTACAATAATAAATGTCGCACTCAATCGCACGTAAACAGATCCAAAGAAAACAATGATAATAATACGAGCTCTAGCTGGGACGAAAGCCTCAAATCTAGTAGGAAAAATCATAACCCCAAAGGCGATTAACCTATTCAAGAAACCTCAAACCGACAGAGGGTCCCATAATTACTCAATGTCTAATCCTCACGCTCGAATTAATTCTATTCCCTATTATCTAGTCTAAAGCGCGGTCTCGGAAGGTCCGCATTCCGCCAGCGAGATGCATCCGAATAAATCCGCATATATCGGCCTTAAAATTTAACTTCCAACCCTTACCGGCATTTCACCCGCACAAAATAAAAGGATCCGGGTCTCGAGATAGCCTCGCATGTTCAATTCGCAAGTACCGATTTTATTCACGCCTAACAAGCTTAATCCCTAATGTTTCGGATAATGCCGCAAGGAAAGAGAAGCCTAAATTCCCGAATAATTGCCCCGTAACGCAACTCCTGCCATTACGGCGAGGCATGCTTGGCATGGAAGCCACACAAAATCATCCCGGAAAACCGAAGCGCTCGTGGTAGACCTCTTGGGATCACAGCGCATGCAGAACAAGAACTGTGCACCGAAGACGAACGGCTCTTATACCGTCGAGACCGGAAAATTAACCGAGCTCTTTCCGCGTTGACCGAACACTCGAAAAACCATGTGTGATTCTATGCCGCCGCTGGTATCACAATGAATGGGAATAGCAAAAAACTATTAACTCCGTTCCCGCACGAGAGAGACGGCATAGCAATTTTCAATATAATTATTTTAAACACTCGCGATAATCCGGGATGAGGAAAAACACGCACCGTTACACGAAAAACCCATCACCAAGAACCGAATACAAAAATCACCTGTGTCCTGAACACCACGTGTTGCTCGACGACTCGGCGTCCCACATCAAAAATCCTCCTGAACGTTCCGTTCGCCCTAATTCGTCTAACGAACGCCTCGACCTGAGCCTCCAGGGTGCTCGGATTGTCCTCGATGTCCCTCAAAATCTCTACTCCTCTCCAACGACACGAATAACTAAATTTTTCTCCAATTGGAGGGGATTGCGAGGAGCGCCGTAAAGTTGGGCGGCCAGGGTCCTCGGATCGGACCCGCGATCAGGCCGAAATTACCCGCTTTTTACGTGCTATGTTTCTGCACAAAAAAAAATTTTCTGCTACCATAGTTTTTCCGGAAAATTGATTTTCATGATTGGAGCATCAAGTTAGGCGGCCAAATTACCTAGATCAGATCGATGACTGCACTAAAAAATTCTGCATATTTTTGGCCAATAAAGAAACACATGTAACCAACTTTCTTAATGATAAAGAAAAATTAGTCGCATTAGCGTTGACAAAATAAAATAAACAAATTTTTTCTTATACACGGGCTCATATGAGATTTATTGTCAAATTTATAATTCACCTAATAAAAGACTCAAAAAATTGAAAAAAAAAATAGAGGACAATGTGAAAACATACACCGAATCCAATGGCCAAAGAAAAATTTGGGGTACCCAGACAAATAACAACAATATTCAAATCATGATATCCCATATAGGCCCCATGTTAACGAATACATTTGATGCATTTTGGCCATTTTATTTAGGAATAATGAACTTGGGTTAGGGGGGTTAAAATTGTTGTCAACATGAAGGAAATAACTCCCCTTATCAGTTGAAAAAAAATCGAGAATTTTTTGAATACTTGCGGTTTTGTATAAACATCCTTAAAAGTTATTGATGGGCATCGGTCAGGATAAAATGACCCAATCGTGGAAAAAAATGTTCCTAATGAGTCTAAGATTAAAGCAAATAATTCTCCGCATATCCCCACAGATTTGCAATTCGCTGGAAGTGGCTTCAAAGTACTCAATGAGTCGCGATTGAGATTCCATAATTTATTCATGGATCACGAAATTTGAAATAAGTCTAGAATGCAAGCAGATAATTCTCCGGAGTCCCTCACAGATTTTCAAGTCAGTGTAGGTGGCTTGGGAGTCATTAATAAGTAGTCATACGGATTCAATGACTTAGTCATGGAGCAGAAAATTTACAATAAGTCTAGAATGCAAGCAGATAATTCTCCGGAGTCCCTTACAGATTTTCAAGTCGGTGTGGATGGCTTCAGAGTCATTAATATGTAGTCATACGGATTCAATGACTTAAACATGGAGCAGAAAATTGCTAATGAGTTTAAAATTGAAGCAGATAATTATACCAAGTCCTAGTACAAATTTTCAAGTCGGTGAAGGTGGCTTCAGAGTCATTAATAAGTAGTCATACGGATTCAATTACTTAGTCATGGAGCAGAAAATTTATAATGAGTTTAAAATTGAAGCAGATAATTATCCAAAGTCCCCCACAGATTTTCAAGTCGGTGTGGGTGGCTTCAGAGTCATTAATATGTAGTCATACGGATTCAATGACTTAGCCATGGAACACAAAATTTGAAATGACTCTAGAATGGAAGCAGGTAATTCTCCGGACTCCCTCACAGATTGTCCAGTGGATGGAGGTGGGTTGAAAGTGCCTAATGAGCCGTGATTGGGATTTAATGACTTAGACTTGGAGCAGAAAATTTCGGATGAGACTAAGATTAAAGCAGATAATGCTTTGAATTCTCCCCAATAAATTTTCGATCCTCCTTAGCTGCTTCCAGGGTCCACCAGAAAATTTTGATTTTCCCGGAAAAATTATTTTTTCCCCTTTTTTTTCTTCGCAGAAAATTAGCTCTTAAAAAGCTCTTGAATTTAGTGCAGTCATCGATCTGATCTAGGTAATTTGGCCGCCTGATTTGATGTTCCAATCATGAAAATCGATTTTCCGGAAAAACTATCGTAGCAAGAATTTTTTTTTGTACAGAAAAAAAGCACGTAAAAAGCGGGTAATTTTAGCCTGGTCGCACGTCCCATCCGAGAACAGTTGCTTCCAGGCTCCACCAGAAAATTTTGCATTTTCCCGGAAAAATCATTTTTCCCCTTTTTTTCTTCGCAGAAAATTAGCTGTTAAGAAGCTTTTGATTTTAGCGCAGTTATCGATCTGACCTAGATAATTTGACCGCCAGACTTGATGCCCCAATCATGTGTTATATACAAAATTCCTTCATCAATTTTATGTCGTTTCGTGAGACTAAATTATTAAATTCGTGAAGTTTTACTGTAGCTCACCGGACTGGATTTTGCAATTCTGCAAATTCCACGTCGGCTCACCACATCCATGGCTCACACCTATAGGCACGTGTGCCCAGGAGATGCCGTCTTAGCATTTTCTGGACACGCCAACGCGTCTATAAGAAAACTTTTAACCAACAGTCAGGCCTGCGGAGCCATAGCGAGCATTTCCCCGCTTGACCCCTCTATCATTCCCTTTGATTTCAATAAAACTAGCCAACGCCGCAATCCATCTCTTCATATTGCGAGGCTTTTGGACCGGTAGACCGAGCTAATAGTTTGCGATCCCATTCGGTATTTTACAGTATTATCGCGAACAATCATGCACATCTTCGTGGTTCGTGTGAGTGAAGTGAGCAAGGACTCAAAGAGTGAACATTCGAAAACTAACTATTAAACTGATAAATTTTGACTTAATCGTTCGTGGCCTGGATTAAAGTCATACTAGTTTAAATTGTGTACACTGGACTCTGACGAGGACCCTTGGATTACATCTGGGAAAATATAGGAACCTTCAATACAACGAAAATATTGTAAATAAAGGATTACCGTATAACCGTAAGGGTGAGCGCACTAAACTTCCTAAACTATCCTTCAACTAAAATCATCTAGTTCTTCGTTGATATCTTGCGGTAGTGATATTCTCTCTCTCTCTCTCTCTCTCTCTCTCTCTCTCTCTC
>NW_021680747.1:102696-140460 GCF_001412515.2 Diachasma alloeum
CTCTCTCTCTCTCTAAGGAATTGTCGAAATCAAAGTATAGTAAAATTGTAAAACAATACAAACTTCCGTTTAGTAGAATCATAATCACTAAATTCACTCGGTCCGATAAACTAGTATTCCTCGGTGTCACATCGTATCGAACCGCTCGATGTATTAATGAACATTGTATTAACGACAACTAAATTTTCATGGAATAAATCCATATTAGGGTAAATCTTGATCTTTTTTGTGAGTTTATTTACATATTCCCATCCGAAAGTTACCTTTAGCCGCGACTACTGCAGGAGATGCAAAGTCTTTAAGGTTTGGATCCAATAAAATAGGTGGGTAATGATTTTCATGCATGAACGTAAGTCATGGGAATTAAAATCCATAAACTAGGGTGATACAGACTCACGTCTGTCTCCCACACATGAAAATCGATTTTCCGGAAAAACTATCGTAGCAGAAAATTTTTTTTGCACAGAAAAAAAGCACGTAAAAAGCGGGTAATTTTGGCCAGATCGCGGGTCCCATCCGAGGACAGTTGCTTCCAGGTTCCACCAGAAAATTTTGATTTTCCCGGAAAAATAATTTTCTCTTTTTTTCTTCGCAGAAAATTAGCTCTTAAAAAGCTCTTGACTTTAGTGNCCACACATGAAAATCGATTTTCCGGAAAAACTATCGTAGCAGAAAATTTTTTTTGCACAGAAAAAAAGCACGTAAAAAGCGGGTAATTTTGGCCAGATCGCGGGTCCCATCCGAGGACAGTTGCTTCCAGGTTCCACCAGAAAATTTTGATTTTCCCGGAAAAATAATTTTCTCTTTTTTTCTTCGCAGAAAATTAGCTCTTAAAAAGCTCTTGACTTTAGTGTAGTCATCGATCTGATCTAGGTAATTTGGCCGCCTCACTTGATGTTCCAATCATGGGAATCGATTTTCCGGAAAAACTAGCGTAGTAGAAATTTTTTTTTATACAGAAAAAAAGCTGAGGGTCCGATTCGAGGATAGGTGCTTCCAGAATCCACTAGAAAATTTTGATTTTCCCGGAAAAATCATTTTTTCCCCTTTTGTTTTTCGCAGAAAATTATAGCTCTTAAAAAGCTCTGGACTTTAGTGCAGTTATCGATCTGATCTAGGTAATTTGGCCGCCTGACTTGATGACAATTAAGGGCCATGAGAGTCAAATTTACCCTTATTTAATTTTGTAATTTCTAACCATAATGCCTGACCTTTGTGACCCTTACTTTTAATTCTTACATATTTTTTGGCCGTTCTATAATCTCCCCGTATAAAACCCCCTCTCCATCAATAAAATCGCGCTTTTACCATCTCCCCACCTCCCTCATATATAAGAGCGCACCAATATGATTCCTTTATCCGATACATAAGACTCTCGTTTGAGAGCCCCCACCCGTTAATAAAACTCCCCGTTGATAAGCTCCATCCCCATAAAAATCTCACCCCATTGTTGAAATATGAACCCATTATATATGAACCCTTCCTATAGATAAACCATCCATCTATAACTGCTTAGAACTGAGTTGAATCAAGTCCAAGAATCGACTTAAATCACGCTGAAAGATCGACTTGGGTCAAACCGAAAAATCGACCTGAATCAGCTGAAATTCAACTTGAATGAAGCCGACATTCGACCTGAATCAAGCCCAAAAATCGACCTGAATCAAACCGACATCCGAAATGAATCAAACCGAAATCCAATTTGAATCAAAATCGGACTTCAATTACGCCGTAATCCGACTTGAATCAAGCCGAAATTTGAATTGAATCAAGCCTAAAGATCGATTCGAATCAAAGCCGACCTGAATCAAGTCGAACAATCGACTTGAATCAGACTGATGTGCCGGTTTGCATTTCTCCGAGTCCGACTTGATTGATACGAGTCGATTCCCGGCATGATTCAGTCTGCCTTGATTCAAATTGCCAATTTTAATTTTCAAATGTATTAATTTACAAAAACAATGTTTAATTATAGAGACACATTCGGTGAACTTTGGGAAAGCCAATTTGGAGACTGGAATAGGGAGCAGCAGAGAAAGACGAAGGAATGGATGGAGAACCACAGCAAGAGGCATCAGTGATTGAATGATCGATCGAAGATTGAAGATTGGAGCGAACTCTGAACTAGGAACATGACACATGATAATCTATCAACATTAGCTTGCTATGCTAAGAGGCTATTTCAGCATTTTCTACAGACAAATCAAAAAACGATGGCCTAATATAGATGTAGATTTATTTACTGCATTTAAAGGGAGTTACACCCTATGGCAGGGGGAGGCCATTATGCATAGAATAATATTACAGATAAAAATAATAAAAAATTAATAGTTCAAGTGCAATCAGCTTAAAATTAAACAAAATATAATATAAAGTAACAGGATCAACCCTCCTTTACCACAAAAATACAGCCTCAACAGCCTAACGTCGGCCTAAAAATTTACATAATTACAAAGAAACGCATAAAAAAGCATAAAAAGACGTGACTATCACTCAGATGGTTGTGATTCCGACAACAAAAATCTAGTAATCAGTTGGTCAGCTCTGACTGGCTCCATGTTTCCACTCTGCAGAACCACCTTTCTAGGTCATAGGGCACCTGATAAAAACATAAATAAAGCTCTAGTATCTGACTTGTTTGGACTCTCTAGGAACTGAATAAAGCCTTGGGAGGTAATGGACTTCAGACAAGGAAACAAGTATTTCACTTTAAGATCATGATAACAGGGGCAAAATTGAAGAAAGTGTTGCAAGGACTCAAGGGCCCGCGAGGCACAACAGTTACATGGACTAAAGGGATCGAATTCATAAACGTTGCCATCTAAAATAAACCTACAGTTGTGCGAGTTAGCTAGGCGAAATTGCACTTTGATTCTGGTGTACGCAATCGGACCTCTGTTCAGTAGATACATAGAAGCAGAACCCAAAACATTTCTAGCTACCGGTATCTTATGGATGCATTTGTTCCAATCAACCAGATCTTGCTCCAAAAGAGACTGTTTGAGCCTTTCAAGCATCCCATCCCTATTGCCAAGCCAATCAGCGGCCTCAAAATTACCCCATAGCTCCGGAGCCCCCACCAATGACAAAAAATCGCAAATACGCGTGGCCCAGTTAAATTTTTTAAATTTGGCAACATCTTTGAGAGGATTAGGATCAGAAGCAAGCTCAAACATTCTCCTTAGACATATTTTTGGAAGACGATGGTCTTCCATCTCAAGAATCTTGATAATATAGTTCAGAGTTGCTTTCCAGACCGCGTATTCCACTCTCAATAGTCCCGTCTCCAGCCTCAGAGCACAGCTGGGGGTGTTCTGGGGGAGAAGCAGCAGTCTTTTAACAAAGCTCAGCTGAGCTGTTTCAAGATGATCTAGGTAATTCAAGACCCAGGCAGGCGAAGCATAGAGGAGGGTCGTCTTGATCATGGCTTTGAACAGCCTGATCATACTTGACCAAGAGTCACATTTACCACGTGCCAAGATCGCAAAAACCGCACCACTTGCCTGCCTAGCTTTAATCACCGCCTCCTTGGCTGCTAAGAAGCCGAGTGTTGAGCTACATACAGGGACACCCAGATACATGTAGGAGGAAACTAAGCCCACTCACTTCACTACCCTTGTAAAAAAACCTTAATTCTGGACTCACTCTTCCACCTTCCCTAAGAATCATGACCTTCATCTTGTCTGAGTTTACAGAGAGACCCAGATCTGAACAGTAGGAATCCAGAGCAATTAATATCTTTTTCAAGACCAGTTCACTCTCAACAAGTATGACCAGGTCATCAGCATACAGCATTCACTGGCTGAATACATCTTGATGTGTTCAATGAAATGATACTAACACGATTCTGGTTGAATTGGCACTGATAACAATAAAAGAATCCTAGAAGGAGTAGGAAAATTTTTTGTTTATTTTTTACATTTGATAATTCCGGTTGGTAAACAGGTCAACGGAACAATTACACCAAGGTGCGCCAAGGATGTTTGAATCTTCAATTTGACCACACAACTCTTTTTTGTGACAGTTTTGGAGCAAAATTAGGGGAAATTACATGAATATGCGACAGTGATGAGGACGATTCAATATTCACTCGACGTTTAAATGATCCTATTGATGATGTCCCGGGCTTGTTCGACGATAACAGCAGTTTTAGTGGAGAGAGTGTTTGCGATACAGAATCCGAAGAAGGGGAACTGAGTTTTCGTGATAAACTATGCAACCTTTTCATCGAATTGCGATTAGAGCAATCGAAAGGTACGGCTTTGCTGAAACTTATGCGAGAACACCCATGTTTGTCGTATTTACCTGCTGATCACCGAGCACTAGTCGGTACACCACACGAAAAGATTCAATTGAAGCAAGTGGTACCTGGAGAGTATTTGCATTTGGGAGTAGAGAAAACGATTATAAATTATCTGGAAGAATCTCGCGTTTCCCCTATCCCCGAGGACTTAATGATGGATTTCAGTACCGATGGTGCCAATTTGGATAAGCAAGGATTTATAGTTCTCTGGCCAATTCAAGTGAGAATTGTCAACATCCCTAAGAGTCCGCCTCTTATTGTTGGTATCTACAAAGGTAAAAAGAAGCCAGTGGATGTCAGTTTGTTCATGGAAGATTTCGTAAACGAAACAAATGATATATTGACGAATGGTGGAATTTTATACAAAAATAGAAGAATTCGATTAGTATTACGGTGTTTCATCGCCGATGCCCCAGCCCGAGCAATGGTCTTGAATTGTATGTATCCCTCAGGTCATAACAGTTGTTCCAAATGTACTCAGGCGGGATTACCAAGAACAGATGAAGATTATCGAAATCAAATTGATGACGAACATGACCATGGTCCCAGTGCGATTGCACCATTGCCAATAGATTTGGTTCAACAGACTGTCTTCGATTATCTTCATCTTACATTAATTGGAGCAACAAAGAGACAAACATGGGCAACAGTAAAAGGTGCGCCAGACATTTCGAAACATTGCAAGCTTTCAGCTCTAGACATAAATACTATCAATGCAAGACTTCTCATGATTCGAAACTTCTGTCCACGCGAATTTTCACGACTCCCAAGCAACATTATGGATTATGACCGTATGAAGGCTACAGAATTTCGCCAATTGCTTCTCTACACAGGTCCCGTGATCTTTCACGGGATTTATAAGAAGGATGTCTATGATCACTACCTCCTACATCATACCGCTCTGAGATGCTTGGTAGCACCGAGTGCCTCACCCTTTGATATACAATACGCAAGAATTGCTCTGGAAGAATGGAAGCAGGGTCGTGCAGCCATTTACGGGCAGAGATTTATGTCGTATAATATCAATAACCAGCCCCACCTTGCAGATGATGTTGAAAATTTCGGACCATTGGATTCGTATTCAGCTTTTCCGTACGAAAGTAATAACAGCGTTTTTCGCAAGATGTGCCGAAAACCTCACGCCCCGATCCAACAAATTTATCGTCGAGTCGTTGAAAGATCAAACAAGAAACGCCACCTATTACCAAAGCATCCTTCAAATAGTTCAATCAGAGTATCTCAAAATCACCATGATGGACCCTTACCAATGGAATATCAGAATACCCATCAATACAAGTTGCTTCAAACTGCAGACTTCACGCTGGGGATTAACACGCACGATAACTGTTGTATCCTCAAAGACGGATCTATTTGTATAGTGCGGAACATATTAACAAGCAACCACGGTAACATGAAACATTATTATTTGCTGATCAATAAGTTCGATGGTGTACAATCCTGGTTCAATACTGGGATCGACTCGGCTCATGTAGGAAGTTTCAAATGTTTCAATTTGAATCCACAACTGATATGCATCGAACTCACCGACGTGAATAAGAAATGTTATCGTATGCCCTATTGGCCTTTGCCCACCAACTCTGAAATGCCCCCCATACAGCCATTGAATGACACTTACATAATTACAGTTATGATGCATGAGAATTAATAGCGCCATGTGAATGTTGAACCACTGTGAGCCATGAGGGATTATTCATAAGAGCATAATCTGTAAGACTGCAATTGTAATATCTTAACCGTAAGAAGGAAGTGTTAGGGTCGCAAGAGTAACGGGGATTGTATCGTGCCAAACTGTCAAGAAAAATGAAATAAAAGCATAGTGCAAACGGTATCCGCAACCTATCTGATTGTTGTATTTACTTTTTTAACAGATTGGACTCCTCTCCTCTTGTTAGCTCTTGAAATGTTCTTCTCACTTTTCCCACACTATCACTATTATTGAACGATCCCTTTGCACATGGCGATACTTTTTACACCGATAGCACGCAACTCCGTATAATAGTTACTATGTACTGTATCAATTAGTGAACAATCTCGAACGTGATTCAGTGGAGTGACAATAAAATCATTGGACTCCCTCTCTCTCCCCCCTCCCCCTCTTCCTCTATCATAAAATCCTTTATGAATTTCCCGGGCGGGAGTTATTGTAATCACCCCGAAAATCGAATTTCCATCATATCTCCACGCTCCACGGTCTCCAAAACATTCCCCGATCATTCCCTTCAGTCTTGTGTTCTGCCAACTCCAGGCCAACTGTATCCATCCACTGGGTGATCTTCCTAAAAGTAGTGTCGAAAGCGAAGTTTATTTCTTCGGGATGCTTTGCGAAAATCACTATGGCCACGTCATCCGCATATGGCACGAGTTTGACTTCCGTTAGTAATACTAGTTTCAGCAACCCATTGTACATGATTTTCCACAAAAGACTGCCGAGAACCGAACCCTGGGGTACCCCTCCAGTGACTCTGTACTCTCTTGGACCAGTTTCCGTAACGTATCTTAGGATCCCATCAGTAAAGTAGCTCCCTACCATTCTGCACAGGTATCCTGGTACGTTCATTTCGATAAGAGCTCTCATGATGCAGTCCCACTTGGTGGAATTGAAGGCATTCTTGATGTCAAGTGTTGCCACCAGGCAGTACTTCTTAGAACCTCCTTTCCATCTGTTGTCTCGGAGCATTGTTTCTCCTGTTGAGTCTGTGACTCAATCCCACTAGTAGCATTTGTGGCCAAGTGGTCCACCTTTCCATTCTCATTGCAGTTGTTGGATGACGACGTCACGGGGCCTGCTTTCACACCCATGACTACGCCTGAACTGAGGTTCCGAATCCCTGCACCGTAATCTTTGTTTGTTCTGTTGTACTACTCATAATTTCTCATTTCCTCCTCTCCTGTCCTTCACTTTGAACTGTTTTGTGTGTTTCGTCCGATGGGTTATTTTATTTCACCCATGCCCTCTGCAAGCAGTGTTCATTCCACCTCAGTACACCTCTGCCTGAAGCCTAGGCCCTAGACCCTCATGAAGTAGAGATGTTCCTTCATTAGGGGATTCATGGATGTGTGCGTGGGTGTGTGTGTGTGTGTGGGGGGGGGGGGGGTTGTATCACTGTGACCAAAAATTTTGTCGAACGATATCTCGCAACTGGATGATGCGATCGAACTCTTCTATGACGCAATCAAAGCATCTTCATTCAACTTAGAGCTGGAATGATATTGGAAAGAATGGGTCTAGTCGTTCTCCACTTTTCCCAGGAACACTTAAGATGAGAAATTGGTTTTTTATTTTTTATTTTATTTTTTCAATTGGAAGATGAAAACCGGGCAGTTTTTGTTGTGAACTTCAAAGGTTCGCTCTCACTTCAACCCATTGAGCAGCTTAACGATTCCACACTTTTCGTAATTTTGTAGTAGTGTGCGTGCGCCACCGTGCTTTGACGTGCCTTGACAGACTCCTCACTATCCTCACGTCGAGACGATTCGCGACTTACGGAACTCAATGGGTTAACGCACTCACATTCGGGACCGAGCTTGCGAGCAATCAGCAATATTGCGTAGACCAGCCGCACGTCTGATTATAAAGTTAATTGACAATGGATGATTCATTTCCTTGTTTACTTTTAATTCGTTTTCCGATTGGTCGATGGATCAATCAATGATGTCCATGACTACGAAATGTTATTTTTTCATCTGTCTTTAACTACGTGTACTTAATCTATCATAACACCTAAAAAAAAAGTTCAGAATCAATTAGATTCCCCTACCCACCGTGGCAGAAAATCGGACTGATGCAGGTAGAAAGACGTAATTCCATTTTCCGACTGGAATCTAACCGGAAAATACCAGACTCAACTCGGCACCCTAACTCTACCGGATTCCAATCGATATCTACCTGATTTGAGCCACTGAATCGATCCAAAAAAAATTTTACCCTCCCGAGTTACAGAAATAATTGTAATCACCTCGAAAATCGAAAATAAATAAAAAATTAAATCACAGATCTGAAAAAAAGGAGCCGAGTGATCGCATTTGATGCGTTTCAATGTCGATAAATATTCAAATTAAACAATAATAACAACACTCGGGATGCATCTATAGATTTATTCTTCATTTCTCTTAAAGATGCATCCGAGTGTTGTTATTATTATTTAATTAGACTTCCCCCCGGGGGGGGGGGAGTTATTGTAATCACCCCGAAAATCGAGTTTTCATCATATCTCCACGTTTCAAGGTCTCCACAACACTCCCCGATCATTTTCAAGTGATGTGGTGTGTGTGTGTGTGTTTGTGTGTGTGGCCGTAGGTATGTCCGTGACCAAAAAATTTGGTTAACAATATCTCCCAAACGAATGATGTGATCGAGGTCATCGATGACGCAATCGAAGCATCTTCATGTAACTTAGAGCTGATTAGATTTTGGAAAGAATTGCTCCAGTAGTTTTCCAGTTTTTCCAGGAAAACGTAAGATAAAAAATCGATTTTTTCTTTTTTCTGCAATTTTTTTTAAAATTTTCTTTGTATATCATATATTGGATGAAGAAAACCGGGAAGTTGTTGTGTGAACCTCAATGGTTCGCTCCCACTTGAACGCACCCTAATTCGGGAGCGAGCTTGCAAGCGACCAACAATATTACGTAGACCAGCCGCACCCCTAGTTTGAATACTTATCGACATTGAAACGCATCAACTGCGATCACTCGGCTCCTTTTTTTCAGATCTGTGATTTGATTTTTTATTTACTTCGTTACTTTTTTGGAGTATAAACTAGGATACGCGAAAAAACTAGATATTACTCGAGCCCGGTCGATATTGGCTCCATCGATTAAAATGATGATCACAGGGGCTAAGGGTGAAGTGTTATCGGTGAATAAGTCTAGACAAGTGACTGGAAGATCGAATCGAGGGCCTGACGGTCTACAGAATAAGCTGAAAGGTCGAATCAAGGGGCCAAATGATCTAGAGAGGAGGCTGGGAGGTCGAATCAAGGGGAAGTGAATCGGTATACCCCAAAGGCTGAAACCTGTTATATACATAAAGTTTTAAAAAGAACCATTTTACCTTTTTGATTTGACCTCCCAGCCTCTCTGCAGACTGTTTGACTCCTTGATTCGACCTTCCAGCCTTTTATTCAGACCGATTTCAATTTTTTTCAGCCTTGAAATGGGAGGAAGACATTACAATTTTTTGAGATCATAACGGTTAAAAGGACAATCAATGATCACCTCATATTATTATTATTTTCGATTTGAATAATTTTGGGAGTGACAATTTTCATTTCATAGTTGAATAATTAGGCTCAATTTGTTATTATTCCTCATTAGTAATTGGAATATAATTAATCACGGGAATTTGAATCTGGAAAAAAAAACAAAAAAAAAGTTTGATTTAAAAAAACGCCAATTAACTATTTTGACGCGTTATTTTATCCTTTCGGTATTTGATAAAAGTACCGAAATGAAGAACGAAGCGCCGAGTCGGAAATGCTTATGAGAAAGGAATGAGTAGAGGCAGGACCAAGGTACTTGGCGTGCCTGGTTCTTCATTGAGTTCGGTTTTGTTTGAGTCGAGTGGGAGATTTGAAATGGTCATTTGCCTACCGCGTATCTCGATCAGTAGCCGGGAAAATAGATTGAGTGGCATGCGCATATGCTCAATGACTGACGCGACGTCTAATGGCATCTTAAGACCTTGAATTTCTTCTGTTTCTTGATCCATTTTTTTTACCGAGAGTTGATTGAGCTTTGATTATACCGAATTTTAAAAAAAGTGTAAACATTACAAAACGTGAAAAAATAATTGTTTCGGTTTCGATATTTGTGCAAAAAATCGAGTATCGATATATCGATTCTCGAGAATATTGGGGGAAAAAAATCGACAGATCGATACCAAAAATCGTACCTTTCGATATAACGTTGCGTATCGCGCAATGACAGGTTAATGAAATGTCGAATACCGATGCGTGATTTTTTTTACAATTATCACGTTTCTGTTAGTATTTTCTATGTATATTTTTCAATGGGAATTCGCGTCAATTTTATCTGCAAATTCTCCTCAAATGTTATCCGCAAATTTGCTGCTGATTTTATGTGCAAATTTTCCACAAATTTTATCCGCAAATTTGCTGCTAATTTTATGGGTAAATTTAGTAGATTATATCAACGGACTCAATCATCGACAATTTTTTCTGTAAAATTGATAATAATGGATTTTTTTTTTTTCTATAAAGGGTAACAATTTATGTTATCTTGCTCCAAATTGACTGCAATTTTTAACCGCACTTTTGCTCATGTTAATATGTGCATATTAACTCCAAATTTTTGCTGCAAATTTGAAGCAAATTTAGGTGATAACTTGATGGGTTATCACCTGCATGTGTCGTTCTTATGACGCCAAACTGACGACAAATTATTTACAATCTTGCGGCAGAAAAAAAATTAAACTTGCTGGTAAATATCAGTGGATCGGAAAGTTTTGCTATCTGGGTAATAAGGTATCTGAAAACAACTCATCAAGATGAACAAGTTTAATTGGGATGAAAAATGTGGTTGTCATTTGAAAAAAAGCACTTTGTGCTTGCAGCTTGCAAGCATGAGCTTGAAAGCTAAAAATAATGACTTCATCGAATGTCCCCCTCGGAACCCTACAATTTTTGTATTGAACCTTTGTTACTCGTCCGCCTTGGGAGATATTTGGCCGCATTTTTTCAAATGGGACACCCTGTATAGACAGTATTCCTCCCAAATTTCATTGCCTCATGATTTTTTGTTTCTGAGATAATGACTACCAAACTTTAAATTTTCAAAAATTTCATAACTTTTGAATGGCGCATCCGATTCGAACAAATAAAAAAAGAAAATTTTTGTTGTCGTTCATACTTTCAGGGAAAAAATACTCCATAGGCGTGAAGAAGCTTCTACACCCATTTTTTCGATGAATTTTTACGTTTTTATTTTTTTTCGGCTCCAGAGCCGTTCGGTATTCGACTGGAATATTCTTTTTCTGACAGAGGACATCCATATATGATGTAAAAAAAATACGCCAACATGAGAGAGACAACCAGTGCACCGGAGAAAATTTTTGTTTCCCAAAATTTTCGTGTTTTTCCGCTTTCTAGGGGAACTGCCTCGTCTTTATTAAGAAATTGATATTTCAATCTATACCTCTGATGAATATGAGTTAGGAAAGAGATTCATCACGATAGAAAAGAGAAACAATGCGTTGAGAAAAAATTTTTTTCTGAAATTTTTGAGTTTTTTCGCTATCTATGAGAGCTATCCAAAGAAACAAACGTGTCAATCAATATTTTTTGCTCATAACGATGGAAAGGAAAGCCATCATGGAAGAGACATGCAGTACACCAGAAAAATGTGATTTCTTCGCAATTTTCTTATTTTTTCTCCTTTTCTCTTCTTCTTCTTCTTTTCAATCTTTTTTTGCTTCTTTCACCTTTCAATGGACAGTTTTCCCTTCTGCTAGATGGGAGGGACTATCAACAACATTATAAACCTCTTTCGAAAGACAAAGTACGATGATAAAGAATTCCATTTTTCAATTCCAGAGAATTCCAATATAATAAGTTGATCTTGATCTCAGAGCTCAAATGAGAGACTGTGGACCAATCAGGACGTTCATTCTTTTTCTTGAACTGAATGATGCACCTCAAAACTGGATCTTCGGATTGGAGTCGAGGCCAATCGAAACTGTCATCCATGGTGCAGATAGTTCTGCAAACCTGCTTAAGAGATTCTTCCTCAAGAGAATTTGATCGATTGCATTTATTACAAGTGCAAGGACGACGAGAGAGACCGTCAGCATTGCTATGGAGATGACCAGGCCTGTGTGTAATTGAGAAATCATATTGGAAGAGGATTTCTAGCCAACGAGCAACAATATCGTGAGGATGTTTGAACGATAAGAGCCATTTCAAGGTGGCATGATCAGTTCTAATGAGGAATTTACGCCCGAGTAGATAATGATTGAAATTTTCAACAGATCTAACGACAGCTAAAAGTTCTCGATGGGTAACGCAATAATTACTCTCCGATTTTTTAAGGCATTTGCTGAAATACCCGATTACTTTTTCTTCGTGATTTTGGATCTGAGAGAGAGTGGCTCCAATTGCTGTGTTAGATGTGTCAGTGTCAAGGATGAAGTCACCATCAGGGATCGGTATTGCAAGTATTGGTGGACTTATGAGGAGTTCTTTTAGTTGGTCAAAGGTATTCTGAGCTTCTTATGACTATTCGAAAGGAATTTTGTATTCAGCGAGGGTGTGTAAAGGTTTGGCAATGTTTGAAAATTCTTTGACATAATTTCGGTAGTAGGAACATAACCCGAGGAATCTGCAGAGTTGGAGTTTTGTTCTAGGGATTGGCCAGGATAGGATTGAGGAGATTTTTTCTGGGGAGCATTGAACTCCGTTCCTAGAAATAACATGACCTAGATATACAACTTTCTCTTTGAAGAAGGCGCATTTTTTAGTGTTGACCTTGAGATTGGCTAAAGTTAATCGAGAGAAAATTGTTTTAAGGTTCCTCAAGTGATCATCAAAATCTCTGCCAAATACGATAATATCGTCTAAGTACACGCGGCAAATCTTCCCAACTAAATCCTGCAGAACTTCGTTCATGACCCTAACGAACGTGGCTGGAGCATTACAATGTCGAAAAGAGAGGACTTTGATCTGCCACAGTTCGTCCCTGATTGCAAAAGCTATTTTTTCTCTATCCTTGGGATCTAGTTCGACCTGCCAATAACCAGATTTCAAATCAGTCGTTGAAAACCACATAGATCCTGCACTAGAATTGAAAATGTCTTCACTCCTTGGTAAAGGCATTGAGTCTTTAATTGTGCGGTCATTCAAGCGACGATAATCGACACAAAATAGTAGAGAGTCGTCTTTATTTTTTCCGTGCCGCCGAGACATCTGTCAAACTGGTGAAGTCCTCTTTTGGAGACACAGAAATCCAAATTGTCCAGGAAAATTGGTGGGCACTGGGTTTGATTCTTTTTAATTCCACTTCTGACACCAAATGTTAATTCCTCTCAATAAATAAAACACCAATCCAGTTGAGTAAAAGGGCGGTTTTATTAGAACACAACGAAGAGATGCTTTTTATGATAGATATCCAAGACAACTGAAGTTAGAATGGAAAGACAAAAGTATGCTGGTTATCATGGAACATACTTCAGCTTGTACATTCGAAAGGAAGGGGGAAACTCATAACAATACTTTAATTGTCAAGACTTGAAATTTCATTAACTTTTCCTGCTCACATTAAATGTTAGGGTCTTTTTCCTATTCAAGCTTGAGAAACAGAAGTAATGAATGTAATATAGTACATAGAACTGATAAAACTACCCATCAATTACAGAAATTTTCACGATGTGGTTGCAACTGAGGAATTGCGAACTTGAAGTAATATCGAGTGAAGTCGCAAAAATGAAGTACCATATAAAAGAAGAATTACATGAGAATCGTCGATCCCATGAAATTGCCCGTAGAAATCAGGTAAAGCGGTCGTGAGGGGCATCACGCCCACACGACAAACAAAGAATAGCGTGAATTTAAACTTGTTGATGATTAAATTTCGTTCCATTATCAGGGGTGTTATAACCAGAGATCGGCAGGAGAATAATTTCCATTATTAGTATTTCATTACCATATTAATGGGTAATGAAAAAAATAAAATTATGATTTTTTTTGTAATGGATAATGGAGCAGAATGTATTTTTAAATGTGATACTATTCGGTAATGACGTTCAAAAGGAAAAAGATTACTTGTGTAATCGATAATAGTACAAAATTAATTTTGATTATTATATCAATGTAAAATGTAGAACAGAAAAATCCAATTATTTCCATAGTGAATAATGGAACCAAATTAATTTTTCATTATTCTAATAATGAACATTGAAAAATTGAAATTTCGATTGCCTTCATCATTAGTAATGAAACAATATGAATTTTCCATTATTATAATAATGAATAATGAAAAATAAAAAATTCCAATTACTCTCATCATGAAAAATGAAACGAAATCAATTTTTCATTATCATGGTAATGGATAATGGAAAATTGAAAATTTCCATTACTGTCGTCATGAATAATGAAACGAAATCAATTTTTCATTATAATAGTAATGGATAATGAAAACATTGAAAGTCTTGAATATTTTAACCATGAATAATGAAATGAAATTCATTTTTCATTATCGAAGTAATGGATAATGTAAAATTAAACAATTTGATTACCTTTATTACGATTCATGGTGTTATGCCCCACAAAGTGGAGCATAATTACTCAATCATTCCGAAAAATGAGCGAACAAATGTGGCACATATTTCGGAATACAAACATAGAATTAAGCAATTGTATACTTACTCAGAATATACGTGCATTATAAAGCGCGTATATTCGCATTAATAAGTAAGCCAGTGGATCATGCATCAGCATTTCCACTGGGCTCAATTGCATGGTGTTATCGTAACACCATACGGATATGAGGCAATGGCCAAGACGTCATAGCCTCTCATTGTAATAAATACTCGAGAGACTGATGGATCTGGGCCAGTAACTTGACCGATTCTTATCGCGGTTCACCTGATACCTTCCGTATCAGAATGAACACATTGAATTGTCTTTTTAAGAGTTGAGATTAAATAAAGGATATTATTTAGTATTCGTCTCGCAAGTGCTATTTCTTCCGAATTACCGAACCCAACCGCTCGGGACTCTAACATTTTGGTGGCAGCGTTATCTTTTTTTGGAAGAGGACGGGGGCCTGATCAACCACTGTCTTATCGCACAGCAACGAAGAAGAGATAATATTCAACAATCTTTCCACCCGAGGGAGGACTGGTCATTTTAAAGTTTCTTCGAGGAATTTCATCAAGGGAGCGAGAAGATTACCTTTTTGGTAAACCAGCAGAAGATAAGTCTATCCTATTTTTACTTTCGTTGTACCGTCGGGGATAGCAGGGTTTTGTTTTTGGAACCAATTTTTGCTAAAGCAGTTTTGACAAGTCGCGATGTCAACTTCAGGGAGAGCTAATGGGGGTCAGGAGGGCTCTGAATTTAACTCTCATACTTTGTCACCTCCTGGCGCAAGGAGGGCCTTGTTTGAGCCCAGGGGGGAGGAAGGTAACATTAATAATGTTAACCTACAACGGGAATTCGTTCAATCTGAACATTCCAGTATGCTCGCCGGGAATCATCAGATTATTACGGGGGCTGAGATTCACGGAAGAGGCAATGACGGGCTGCCAGGGGAAAACTCAGCAGGGGAAGCAGCTGATAATAGACAGGGCACGCAGAATGCGCCTGCTCCTGTCAACCCTTCGGTGAGTCAACGTCCTGTGCATGTTAGGCCACAGATTGATCTGGATAACATTGAGAATTATCCAGAAAGTGAAGTGGAAGACCAAGCTGAATATTCCACGCCGTCTAATGTTCTCGCTGGCGGCAGGGGATTCAGGGCTAGTTCCACGCATCAGGGAGGCGATGGCCGTCAGCAGGGACCTTTGCAAAATAATCCTGCTTATGATCGCCTTTTAGGGGGAATTCGGACTCTTGAAGAGGCACGACTCGGACTCCAGAGGGAGATGGATGTTCGGGAACTAAAGGTCATTGGAGAGAGGCAACGCCGTGAGGAGGCCGAAAAACAAAGGAATGAGTACAGGGTACTCGTGGAAGATGCTTACGAGGAGCAGATGAATCAGCGGAACAGGAGTTCGCATTCGGATTTTTTGGATTTGAAGGGCGCACTCTATTTAATAAAGGTCTTCACTGGGGACGGTCCGAACAAATTGGATCGTTTCTTAGATTCCATCGCCAGCACTAGGAGATTAATTCGTCCAGGTTTGGAAAATCAACTGTTAGATGGAATTTTGGGACGTAAATTGGAAAGTGCTGCGCATAAACAATTGAAGCATCGCACGGTAAAAACATTCGAGCAGCTGAAAAGTGAATTGGAATCACTTTTCGGGAAGACTCGGAATGTCGTCGGCCTGCAAGCTGAGTTCAGCAAATTGCAACAATGCGAGAATGAGGACGGTGGAAAATTCGTCCAACGCACGGAAGAGGTCACGATGGATTATTTGAATGGGCTATTGGGTCTTCATCCAGAGCTCTCGCAGGGAGAGAAGGAAGCAGCTACGAAGGTCTTGGAAACTATGGCGAAATTGGTGTTTGAACAAGGATTGCGGGGTCAACTTCAAATTCTGGTGAGAGCAAATCACTATAAAACACTCCATGACTCTTGCACTGGAGCTGTGGATCTAGAAAAAACCATTTCTGGAAATACCAAGAGCAAGGGTGGGGGAAACTTTGGACAAAATCGGAATTCCTTTGGAGGCGGCAAAATTTCCATGGGTCGTCAGTCTATTGGAAGCTGTTTTTCTTGCGGTCAAACGGGTCATCTTGCGAAGAATTGTGGAAATTCGCAAGGAGGGCAACGAAAATCACTGCCAGTCCCGACAGAGCGTCATAGTATCAACGCATTCGGCTCTGTTTGCCAATATTGCAAATATGCGGGCCACGATTTTGCTGACTGTCATAAATTGAAGAGAAAACTGGGGCTAACTGAGATATCGAAAGTGAGTTTCGGGGCGATGAAACAATTTAACTCAGGTTCGAATAAATTTGCGCCTGGGGGAAAACAAAATAATGCACAAAATAATAATGGTGCCAAGGATATGAATAATGCGGAAAGAGGAAATAAAACTCTTCCACTACCGGTCAGCGCTTATCAAATTATGACGGTGCGGACTACGGAGGTAACCGGAGAACGGGTCACCGATAAGCGGCATATGATAGCTCCAGTTCTGCCGGCGCAAATAAAGACGCAGATTTTACTCTCAGCTGATGAATTGAAACAACCTACGTTTTTTTTAACAGATTTGGGAGCTAAGGCGTCTCTAATTAAAATCAACAAATTGATTGAGGAAGCAGAGATGACGCCAGGGCGGCGACTTTTGAGAGGAATTTCAAATCAGGACGTCGCAACACTGGGGGAGGTGATTGTTTATCTACAAGTGGGTAAGGAAATTTTGGGACATAAATTTCAAGTTGTTCCGGAGAATTTTCCATGTGTTGGGGGAATTCTGGGAGAGGATTTTCTGGCGTCTCCAAGTTTGAAAGTTGAGACAATTCACGGAAAATCATTAAAGATTAATGGTCATCGTTTTGATCTGTTCGAGGATAAGGAACCTACGAGGTTAAAAGCTAGAACAGAGACTTTGATTCAAATGCCAACATGCAGCAAAGGGACAGGGATTGTTCCTAAGATGAAGCTGAAGAAAGGCGTTTTCGTGGGAGAATGCTTGACGGAAGTCGTAAACGGTTTCGTAAACGTGTGTGTAATCAATCCCAATGATACGGACGAGTTCGTTAACTTACCAGTGATCGAGTTGGAGAAACTAGCCACTGGGATCGAAGTCATGACGCTGCGAAATTCGTATAAAGGCGAAAGGAAAGATCGCATAAAATTGTTGCACGAAAATCTGCGGATTGAGCATCTAAACCAGGAAGAACGGGACAGTTTGGTGGAGATTTTGGAGCAATTCAATGCCATTGTGCAGTTGCCGGGGGATGCTCCAGGCGTAACAGATCATCTGGAACATGAGATTCCGTTGAAACCAGGGACTGTTCCAATTAACGTTCGACCTCATCGATTGCCGCAATCGCAAGAGGGGGAGGTCGATCGTCAAATCAAGGAGATGCTGCGGAACGGAGTGGTCCGACCAAGCAGAAGTCAATGGAATGCACCTTTATTAGTCGTTCCAAAAAAGATGGATGCGGCATGGAAAATTAAATTCCGAGTTGTTGTTGATTTTAGACGACTGAATGAAGTCACTATAGGTGATTCATTTCCATTGTCTAACTTTACCGACATTTTGGACAGATTGGGCAATACAAAATATTTTTCATCGTTGGACTTGACATCAGGGTTTCATCAAATACCTGTGAAAGAGGAAGATAAATGCAAGATTGCATTTTCTACACCGTACGGGCATTACGAGTTCAATCGTCTGTCTTTTGGGGTAAAAGGAGGCCCAGCGATGTTCCAGCGTTTGATGAATTGTGTACTGGCTGGAATTCAAGGACTACGATGTTTCGTGTACCTGGATGACATCGCCATTTTTGGTCCAAGCCTAAAAGACCACCATAAAAGGCTGGTAGAGGTCCTGAAACGGCTGAAAGAGGCGAATCTACGACTTCAGCCAGATAAGTGTAATTTTCTAAGAAGAGAAGTTGTTTATCTTGGGCACGTTATTACTGCAGAGGGGATTAAAGCTGACCCTAGTAAAATAGAGGCAGTGGAGAATTTCCCTGATCCACAAAATAGGAAGGAGGTAATGTCTTTCCTTGATCTAGCCGGTTATTATCGGAAACTCATAAAGGGTTTTTCCGAAATTGCAAAACCGCTGACCGAGCTACTAAAAAAAGATGTTCAGTGGACCTGGGGAGAGAGAGAGAAAACTGCGGTAAAAATTTTGAAGAAGACGCTGATGACGGCACCTATCCTCCAGTATCCAGCTTTTGAGAGGACTTTTCTTTTGGCGACAGATACGTCAAAAATGGCAATAGGCGCCATTCTGTCGCAGGGGGAAATTGGCAAAGATTTGCCGATTGCCTATGCCAGTAGAACCCTAAAAACAGTGGAACAAGGTTGGAGTACTACGGAAAGGGAGTTGTATGCTGTTGTTTGGGGAGTTAAGCATTTTAGGCCTTATCTATACGGCCGAAAATTCATCGTTGTCACGGACCACAGACCCTTACGATGGATTTTCAACGTTAAGGACCTAGAATCGAAATTAATGCGTTAGCGCATAAAATTGGAGGAGTATGATTATGAAGTCGTTTACAAGGCCGGGAAGTTAAATACCAACGCTGATGCGCTCAGTCGTATCAACGTTGTAACCTGAGCTCAGGCGAAATCCGAGTCTACTAATCAGAGTGACGCGGGGGGGCACTCGATGGATGAAGCTGAAATAATCACTCCGGCTGACGATGGGATAATGCGTATTCTGTAGGAATATCACGACACGCCGTTTGCGGGACATCCTAGGGCAAAACGGATGTATGCAAAATTACGTCAGAGGTATCAATGGAAAGGGATGAAAGCGGATGTGGAGAAATTTGTGGCGACTTGTGTGGAATGCCAGCTTAATAAGCTGGGAAAAGCAACAAAAGTACCAATGGTTATCCGGCAGAGTCCAGAGGAGGCGTTCGAGCAATGTGCCATGGACATTGTTGGTTCATTACCGGTCACGGAAGCTGGGAATAAATATATTCTCACGTTTCAGGAGGCCTTAACGAAATTCAGCAGGGCAATTCCAATTCCGGACCAAGAGGCCAATACCGTTGGGCGCGCATTTGCGGAGAAAATCGTGTGTGAATATGGGACACCACGGAAATTACTTACCGATAAAGGTCCGAATTTTGTTGGTGAGGTTTTCAAGAACATCTGTAAATTGCTGAAAATGAAGAAAATACAGACTACTGCGTATCATCCGCAAACGAACGGAATTGTCGAGAGATCTCATCGCACTCTTGCTGAATTTTTAAGGAGTTTCATTGTGGAGGATCAGACGGATTGGGACACATGGCTTCCGTATGCGATGTTCGCATATAACACAACTCCTCATTCGGCGACTAAAATAACGCCATTTGAGCTGATGTTCGGTAGAGGTGCCGAGTTCCCAACAGCTGTCAAACAACCCCCGCGTTTGACGTATTGTTACGATGATTTTGCAGAGGATCTTCGAGAGAGATTGCGAGCAGCACACCAGGAAGCGAAGGAGAAACTCGACGCAGGCAAGGAAAAGTCGAAAGTGCAGTATGACAAAAATGCTGAGGAAATGGAATTTCAAGTTGGAGACAAAGTACTGATGAAAAACGAAGTTCTGTGGCGAGGGCGCTCCAAAAAGCTTTCCCAACCCTCGATTGGGCCGTATGAGATTCTCGAGAGGAATTCTGATGTGAATTACACCATCAGATATGGCAACAAAAAAAGGACTCAGAGGGTATATGTTAATAGACTGCGTCCGTTTATAGTCGCATGAATATATGGACCCCAGCCTCGGAGTGAATTGAAACAGACACAAATTTCATTGGAAAGAGAAATTTTAATTTCAATGAAAATGGGGGACTTACAAATTGTTTATAAAATTTCAGTAAACTTTTTGTATAAGTTATTGACGCAAACTCTGGCCGTATATGAAGTCGGGGTACCACAGATGCCAGCCCCAGCCAAGAAAATCAGGCCCGGTCGCGCGCTTCGCGCGCTCCGTCTTGAGGGTATGACCGGTAGGGGTTGGTGGAATTGGATGTGACCCATTACGGGTCGCACCAATAACTTCCCGACCATTTGTTTTTTCTTTCATTAATTTTTTTATTATGTATTTATTCAATCTTTTTCTCACATTTCTCCGAGGAAATACCCATAGAAGACAAGAATATCCGTGCGCGTGCTCGCACTCACACACACTCCCATGCACACACATCGCCGTATTCCGCATCGAGAAAAGATGTAATTTATCAGAAAAGTAAAATTGTTTCTTGAATGTATATCGATTTCGAAAAAAGCTAGTGAACTGCTGATTAAATGTCTTCCAGTATTCCATGATTTGTGCGTTATATCAAGATTCATNAACGCCTCACAGTTCGAGACACGGAGGGTCTGCCAGCCCTACGAAGGCAATCACGAGTACGGTGGCCTTCCAAGCCACAATCGATGCACGATAGTTCACACTCACGAGCAAGATGCCCCAATCGGTTGCACGTAAAACACCTCCTCGAATCCATTTTCGGGTTTTTCCTGTTAACTTCATTAATTGGAGCTGCAGAGAGAACTGTGGCAATTTTTGAGCGCACCGCGTTTTTGTATTCGAGGGTGCAGCGTCAACAAACATGGCCGCCAACGAGCCAAAGACGGAGTCCGCGTCGCCCGGTGTCAATATGTTCTCGGAGTTCAAGAGCCTTTGGTTTTACAAAACTCTTGGAATCAGCATTTTTGTTTCCTGCGTTGCTCATGCTAGGAAGCATAACGGCTCAAGTGCGGGGGGAGGAGGTGCATGCGATCGAAAAGTTCGTTCACACGCCCGGAATTTATTTTGAGCCAATTGGGAAAATGTATCTCAGCACCCAGCTTTGGTCCATAGCTGCGAGTACAGATGTCTCACCGTGACTAGCAAGGGCTGACCAACTTCAAGAACATCTGAGCCACACAAAAGAGCTTTGTGCAAGAGCAGGTCCATGGGGAACCAACTTCCGACTCATTGTGGACCAGTGGATCAACGAATTCGCGGAAACAAGAGACGTCATTACTGGACTATTGGGTTTAAACGACGCAAGCAAAAAGCGTCGAGGCCTTATAGACGGTCTGGGCACTGTTGCCAAATCGCTGTTTGGAACTATCGACGCTCAGGACACCCACGAGATATTCGAGAGACTTGCACACCTGGAAAGTGGAGTCAAGGGGACTTTGGATAGTTCCAGGAAACAACTGGAGATTGTCAACTCAACACTCTTTCATTTGGGACACACGGAGGAAATAATCAAGGAGAATGAGGACATTTTGCTGAAGTCAATGCAGCTAATAAAAGAAGAAAATTCGCAGGTAGCTCACAGACAAAATATAGATGAACATCTGTTAGTCCTAGAAGCCATCTACAGGGGAGTAAGGGATGACCCCGTGAAAATGAAAAAACTCTTGACCGAATCCAGAGGTTTGATATTGGGAACCGGAGTTTTCACGGAGACTAGCCTAGTCGCTCTTCTCCGCACAGCGAAACTACCAAAGTGATTTGTTCCTGATTTGTTGGTGGTATAAAAGGTCTAGGAGGCCGTGGCTGACGCCCAAGAGAGAATCATCGTTTGAAGCGATGATTCTCTCTTGGGCGTCAGCCACGGCCTCCTAGACCTTTTATACCACCAACAAATCAGGAATCCCGCCGTGATAAACGTTATCACNAAATGCATAGATTACAAGAGGTTTCAACCACGAGTATTTTTGCATTCAGTATGAGAATTCTCACTTTGACGAAAGTACCGCTGGTTGACTTCCAGGCGTTCGACGTTATACTGACGCATGGGATTCCAGTGCGGTCGTCGAACGGGTATCACTCATACGTGGAGACGACGAGTGAGCTACTGATGATGCACGGGCCGACGCAACAATACGTGCCAATGACCTCGGAGCAGTTGAGAAACTGCAAGGAAATTCAGGGGCAATATTTATGCACCGAGTCGTTACCAGTACAACTGACGCGGGACTCAAGCCCTTGTGAAGTTCAAATGTATTTGAACCCAGGGAAAATGCCGGATGTATGCACGATTAGGCATTTGCAGCTAAACCGCTTGCTGCTAATAAAAATGAAAAGAAATAACGCATGGTTCTACGTAGCTCCTGAGGCCGAGGTTATCACGATAACGTATGGAGATAAAGAAACCAGAGACGTTCTTCAAGACTCGGGCATTCTGCAAGTACCAGACTTTTGTGGAGTGGTCACTGCAAATTTCAGCGTCAAAGGCCGAAAGTCATTCGGAACAAAATTGAATTCTCGTTTTCAACCGAAGTTGAATCTGACGCTGGATGACGACATCGCAGGGAGACTCAGTCAAGTAAATAGAAGCTCGAGTGATGTACAACTATCCAACGTAGTTGGGAATGTGAAGGAATTAAAGGGCCTGGAGGTGCAGCTGGAGACCATGAAGGAGGACCTGACCGAGCAGACGAAAGAATTCAACACGAGCCCAGGGATGCTTAGTTACCGCAAGTACCTAACTCATCCGTCATCAATTTTCACCTTGACAGTGGTGATAACGTTCATCACTGCGGGATTCCTGATTTGTTGGTGGTATAAAAGGTCTAGGAGGCCGTGCCTGACGCCCAAGAGAGAATCATCGGTTGAAGTGACAGTCATCGAGGGCTGATTAGATTAAGGAAAAATTGTAAACGATGTATTGAAATGTATATAATCAGAGCCCTACAAAGTGGAGCATAATTACTCAATCATTCCGAAAAATGAACGAACAAATGTAGCACATATTTCGGAATACAAATATAGAATTAAGCAATTGTATACTTACTCAGAATATACGTGCATTATAAAGCGCGTATATTCGCATTAATAAGTAGCCAGTAGCCAGTAGCCAGTGGATCATGCATCAGCATTTCCACTGGGCTCAATCGCATGGTGTTATCGTAACACCATACAGATATGAGGCAATGGCCAAGACATCATAGCCTCTTGTTGTAATAAATACTCGAGAGACTGATGGCTCTGGGCCAGTAACTTAACCGATTCTTATCGCGGTTCACCTGATACCTTCCGTATCAGAATGAACACATTGAATTGTCTTTTTAAGAGTTGAGATTAAATAAAGGATATTATTTAGTATTCGTCTCGCAAGTGCTATTTCTTCCGAATTACCGAACCCAACCGCTCGGGACTCTAACAATGGTATTCTTTTTTCATTATCAATATTAATGGATAATGAAGAACGAAAATTCCTACTGCTTGTTTCAACGTATTGATTTATTAATGCTTATCTGGAGACCTAAGCTGCTCCAATAAAATGGGAGTTACAGTACGTTGCTATTGAAAAAAAAAACAAAAGGCAAATAGCAACGAAAAACATTCGTCTTATTGAAATAACCATGCTAGAATAAAAAGTTAATGACAGTGATTGGCATTGCCAACGGTGGAATCCCGATTACTTATCACTGTAATGGCTAACAAAAGAAGAAAAATTCAGATGAAGTTGATCTTAAAGCGAATGCAAATCTCCCGTCAGTGAAAAACACGTTTCTCTTGGAAATTGAGCCGAGGTATAGCCATGCGGTGCCCAATGAAAGAATTTTGAGTGAATCACTTTGAACGTGAATATTGTGATCGGATATTAGTGACTAGGGACGCTCGTGAATTTACTACAGTCGCAATCCCGCGGTGTGCTATATCTCATCGTGTATCAAGCGTGAATATCCAGCAGTGTGATGGGGTAAGTACCATCACCCACATAGTTGTAGAGTTTCTTCGTTTACGAAAATTACTTCAAAAAATATATTTCCAATTCAAACTCTGAATAAGATACTCTTCACTATAGTGATATGAATGGAGCTAACGGTTTGAGAATGGAGTGCTCGAGGCGCGCTCACTTGGATGGAACATGGTTCATTCCAAATTTTCAAAGATCATCGATGGTCGGTTTTGTGGTCGCTGAATGCCGATTTTGTGCACATGAGTGAGACACCACGACAATGATACGAGGACAATTGGATTGCTTATCCAGAGGACAATTGGATTGCTTATATAGAAAAAAAGAATGCGATAATTTCCGATAATTTTGATAGGAAATGACTGGATAGAATGTATTTATCGGCATTGAATGAGCCAACGCAAAAAAAGTCGAAAGAAAAAATAGCCGCCATACACATCACGCGTCAATAGCCATCGGCTATTTTTTCTGTCGGCTACTTTTTCGGACTACTACAGAAAATACCCCAAGAACTTCTAAATAATTAGTTACTTGGCAATAGCTCCATCCGAAACAAACGGAATATCAACTTTTGAATGTTCAAGTTGATACGACTGCCATAAAAATATTAGTCTCGATGTGTTCTATCTCAATTGATGAGAATACGCGTACTCGTTCATACAAAGTTTCCGAGATATTCCCATTTTGCGAGTTTTCGCGCAAAATCTTTTCTTATCCTTCAACTTTCGGAAAAATGGCCATATTAACTTGAAATTCGTCACGCAGTTTCCTCACGGATAAAAATTTTTATGATGCGTTTTTATGATATGGATTTAGTAAATGATATGTAAATCTCCAATAGAAGTCTAATAGAAATCAGTCGAAATTTTCTAGCAGATGCGCTCGCTTTTCCCTATGTAACTCAATCCGATAAATTCACACTATGTGTTTTCAGAGGCAGCATCGTGAGCATTTGGATGTGTTTCTGGCGTACGTCGACATCAAGAGAAGAGTGAATCAGATATTTCATTAATTAATTAAAAATCCCCCAAACTAACTAGCTGATATTAGGCAATCTTTGTATTATCTGAAAATAAAGTTCTATGAGCTGAATTGATAAAAATGCCATAGTCTCATTCTTTATAGAATAAATGAGCAATTTCTAATATTCATTTGCCATGAAATATCTTTAAAAATTATCCTCAAATATCTTGGAATCGGAAGGAATGAAATAGTACATTATGTCATGAGGGCGATAAGCGGCGGTTTGTGAGGAGTGTGGAGTTTGCAGCAAGAGGCGTGGCAAACTCCCCACGACTCACAAACCAACGCTATCGCCCGAATGGCATATACTATTTTTCGTCACGAAGGCCCGCCGAGGGGGAAAGAGGGAGTGGGTGAGGGTGCGGGAGGGGGTCCAGGGGGACGAAGGCCCCCCGGGGGGGGTGTAGGTATTGAGGTTGTCGAGGGATGTAACAATTCACTAACAAATGTAATTTAGAATATAAATTACAGTTTAATCAAGACGTTTAGAATATATACAAAAGAGAAAGAATAATCAAAGTGATCTGATCGGAGGTCAGAGTTAGACTACTCTACTGACTATAATAGATCGCGTAAGACGGGAATTTGGATACGCATGACAATAGGTGCGAGCGAGAGGTATTTTATACTGGGCGGGTGACAGAGCGCGATGATGTCACCGATGACCAGTCATCTCTCAGCGTTGTCGAATCCGTGCGTGTGTTAGGCGTTGGTGTGTGTGTAGCGAGACGATACATGACTCCCCTGCGTAAGTGAAAAAAAGGTTGTTTTTCAGCACTGCAACAGAAAAAAATTAATCTCGGAACAGGTGAAATGTAATGAGCAGGTGAAAAAAAATTTTTTGATGAGGAAATTTAGACAGTATAGACGTAGATTGTCGGTCTGTTCGTGAAGTTTACGTGTCTCCTCGGCCTCTGAGTCCTGTTCGCCGTACTCGTGCTCGGCTGCGGCTGATTCTGTTGTTGTTGAGGCTCTTCTGGTACGTCTGGCGGTGGAGGCTGTCCTTGGACCTGGTCCATGTCCTCCGGCAGTACGTACGCTGGTTTCAGTCGATCGATGGAGATCGGTGTATTCTTGTAGTTACCCAATCCTCCGGACTTGTACCAAATGACGAAGTATTTGTCATGACGACTGATTACGCGGCATGGGCCGATATATGGTGATCGGTATGCCATTCGCACGTGGTCATCGCGGACAAAAACATGTGTACACGTCGCTAGATCCTTGAAGATGAAGGTTGAACGTGTACCCTGACGTGCAGCGGGAGTCGGTGCGATTCTGCGGAAATGCTCGCGTAGATTTCTCACCAATTCCGGTGCTGCTGCTTGTTGGTTCGATGGGATGAGGAATTCTCCGGGTAGACGGATCGGTTCCCCGTATGTTAGCTCGGCGGGAGTCGTTTGAAGGTCCTCTTTCCACGCGGATCTCAACCCTAGAAGTACCAGGGGAAGTGCGTCGTACCAAGCTTCGCCATGACATCGCAGTGCTGCTTTCAGTTGGCGATGTATTCTCTCAACCATGCCGTTTGATTGAGGATGAAATGGCGTCGTCATCAACCTCTCGGTGCCCAGAATTCGCGTAAGCTCCTTGAAGGTGTCTGAGAAGAATTGACCGCCCTGGTCAGATGTAATTCTCAGGGGGATGCCGGAGCGTGCGATCCAGTGATAAAAAATCACGTTGACTACTGTTGGCCTCCTCGAGTCGATCAGTGGAACTGCTTCTGGGTATCGCGTAAATCTGTCGACGATGGTCAAGCACCAGCTGTGTCCTTTTGAGGCAGGAAGAGAGACTAAATCGACGTGTATGTGTTCGAATCGTCGTGATGGTGTCTCGATGTCAGCTATTGGTGTGACCGTGTGTCGCGTTATCTTGTTTTTCTGGCACTCCAGGCAGTGTTTGGTCCATTGGGCACAGTCTTTGTTTATGCCAGGCCACACGTAGCGTTGTGTCACGAGTTTTCGCGTGCCTTTGGGTCCAGAATGAGCAATGATGTCACCGATGTCCAGTCCTCTTTCAGCGTTGTCGTATCCGTGCGTGTGTTACGCGCTGGTGTGTGTGTAGCGAGACGCTACAGGGGGGCGGTTGGGGGGGGGTGCCCCCCCCCACTGAAGAAAAACAGATAAGCAATAGAAAAGAGTCTATAAAAAATGGACATCACTTGTCGAAAAGTGAAGAAAAAAAAGTATAAAAAAAAAGAAAAAATTGATACTGATTCAGCCTTTGAGGTATGATCCAAAACGTCTTGGGGAATGTTAGGTTCGGGGACTTCAGAGTCATTGAGAGAGCTGGCATTCACTGACATGCTGGATGTTGAGCTCTCAATGTCCGTATCACCAAACACATCGGGAGACAATGCGTCCTGGCACTATCTAGGACAATGAAATTCTTCATTTTCTCATTTTTCTTCCACGAATTTCACCACAATTCCGTCCTGGGTACTTATCCGATACTCAACGATGTGAACAAAAATATGGCTACAGTAGGACTGGCGAGATTGTTCCACTGAAAATTGTAGGTTATGCACTGAGCTCCCATTCCCCCACCACTCATTCCAGTCAATTTCAGTGGAACAATCTCGCCAGTCCTACTGTACCTGTCACTTCCATTACCAGTGGGTTAGATTACAGAGAAGACCGCTAGAGGCGCTGTAAATCTTACTCGACTATACATTTTCCCGAACGCAGAGGGCATCCCAAGTAGAGGGAATGTCAGGGCTCATTGTGACTTCCGCTTATCGCCCCTAAGATAGGCGAGACTTCCCATGCCTGGTCCCACAGTTACCCTCCTTGGAGCACCGATTATAGAAGTGTAGTGTTAAACTCCATTTACCCCCTCCCAACAGAGCCCCAGTAAGCGCCACTTATCGGGCCGGAGTGACGAAAATATAATTTTACTCGGCTCAATTTCTCTGGAAAATGATTTTACTAAAATAAGAAAACTAAACAGATTGTATCTGAAGGATATGGTCAGAGAATCATCGTCTCCACCGGAAATATTCACATTCCCCAAGAAAGTCAAAATATGACCTGTCGATTAATTTTCATTTTGTTAATTTCTAAACTCCTTTCGAAGAGACCAAAAGAATACCGAAGGAATCTGTTTTTGGACGGAACGAAGCCGACACTGGCTTTTATTTTTTAATATTCCCAGTAAGAAGCGTCACTTTGACGGAGCTAAGGAAAAAATTTGCAATCACGGTGGTAGAAGGAGGCACGTCATAGAATTTCCACCTTTTATTGCAATTTTAAGTAATTTTCGATAGCTAAACAATTAAAAATACGAAAAAAATACGAGAAAAAGATATGACTAACTAGTGATGACTCACATTTATTAATGAAACGTTCAATAACTTAATGAGTGGGTATGAAAATTTTTTTCATCCGATCATTTTTTAGAAGAAGAGAAACATCTTTTTCATAACCGAAAAATTAATTAAAATGAATACAGTTTCCATTTTACCAAGAATTCACTGTGTTGATTTATGTAGATTCAGAGTTCAATGCAAGGATTCAAGTAGATATACATCACAAATTTTGTCGGGGTTCCATGTTTTTGTTTTGATGTTGATACACAGATATTTCACTAGTGAATAACCCATGAAAGTCAATTATGAATTAACCCATTGCTTCGTGTAAGCCTCGAAACATCTAGGTGTAAGAGGAGTGAGAGGGGGGGGGGCGGCTGAGCATTGGCGCGTCATGACAAGCTCGCTGGCACGCGCACACCACTACAAAACGCGGTGAAAAGCAGAAAATCATTACGCGAAGCAATGGATTAAGGTATAAACAGTATTCAATTTGGAATATCATCATAAGGGGATGATATTTCAACTTCTGTCGCTCGTCACGGTGATGAAAATTCGGTAGTGGATATTATCCATTAATCCCAGAATAAGAATATTTCAGTTTTTATTCTTGAATGGATGAGTATGCGGAAATTTTTTCGATTGCATNGCGCACACCACTACAAAACGCGGTGAAAAGCAGGAAATCATTACGCGAAGCAATGGATTAAGGTAGTAAACAGTATTCAATTTGGAATATTATCATAAGGGGATGATATTTCAACTTCTGTCGCTCGTCACGGTGATGAAAATTCGGCAGTGGATATTATCCATTAATCCCAGAATCAGAATATTTCAGTTTTTATTCTTGAATGGATGAGTATGCGGAAATTTTTTCGATTGCATTATTGATTATATAAGTATTTAGAAATTTTACAATTTTCATTACTGATTTGATCGATATTGGAAAATATTTTAGATGTCATTATCAATTACATGAGTATTGAAAAATATTTTCGATTCCATTATCTATTAGATTGACATTGAACAATATCTTCAATTTCATTATCCATGAGATTAGTATTGAGGACCATTTTCGATTTCATTACTGACTAAATGACTATTTGAAAATATCCAGGTCCAATTATTGAGTGCCATTAAAATGGAAAAATTTTCAATCAATATTTTTCAATGATAGAATAATGAAAAAATTTCGATTTTCATTATGGATTGAATGACTATTCTCAAATATCCAAATGTAATTACCGATTACATAACAAATAATTTCCTTTTTTTATATTATTATTCATTGACATAGTATTGAAAAATGTGAATATGTCAATACAAATTCATGATAAAATGAAAAATATTCACATGTTATTAGTGATTGAGTTACAAATGAGTATTTGCGAGGCAAATATTGGTGAAAATAATATTCGTGCCGATCTCTGGTTATAACATGGAGGAATCAAGTACTAAGCATGCATGCCTTCAACGTTAACCTAATTCAAATATAAAAATATGATATTATTTTTTTCAGGGTAATGAGAGCCCTACATCGGATACAGAATCCGACAACACCTACGACGGGTCGTCAATAACTGACGATTCTTCTGACAGTAGTGGGAATAAGAACATTAGTTTCCATGAATTTGTGGAAATATATGATACCGACGATGACTCTTAAAAAGTCAGAATTATTCACGATGAAAAATGTTATTTTCCGGACATGCTATTTCCAATTATATTTCCCAGAAGTGATATATGTTTACTCATGTGTAGTCGGCAGAAGTAAATAATATTTTTGTCATTCATGCCCGTTAAGTGGCGTTTTCGTGGTGTGTTTTAGAACCCGTAAGTGGGATTTACCAGGCCATGGGCCGGTAAGTAAAAACTAGCCCCGATTTCACGATTTTTGGGCCATGGCCTGTTAAGTAAGACGTGAAGTGAGTCCCTCTTACACTATAGCTCGTGCGGCTGAACTATAGTTTGCCACCAAAACCCAAAATTCACGAGGAAAATCGTAACAAATTCCGTTAAACAAATAGCGAAATGAATTTCATTATACCCGACAGTGACGAAGAGGAGTCACAAGACATTTTTAATGAAGTGAATAATACCACTGACGACGCAGCAAGTACGTCAGCACAAATAGTTGAATTTTACCTTGTGACACATTCTACTTCATTTTTTCATTCTAGATCGGTCCGTTAATTTAGAATTTATAATTCACCATTTCCCTCTTTTCAATTTTGTTTATTTGGTCTTTCTTCAGTGGGGGGGGGCTTCACCCCCTCAACCCCTCCCCACCGGGGCCTGCGGCCCCTGGACCCCGCTCTTCCCCCCCCCCACACCCCCGGGCATTCATGACAAAAAATAGTATGTGCCACTCGGCCCGTAGTGTCGGTTTGCGATTCGTGTGAGTTAGCAGCACTCATCGCAAACCTCCACTTACGGGCCTTGTGACACAATTAACTATTTCATGCTCATATTTCACTCATATTTATTTCATCTCCACTCGTTCCAATTCCACTGAGGACAGCACCAATATCCAGAAACAATTATAACACATAGAATTCCAGGACCAGAATTGTTAGATTAACAACCTTTTTTTACGAGACTTAGTCGAGTATAATGGAAAGGAATGGAAAATCCAGAAGGAAGTCCCCAACTTATTCTCTATTAGAAATGTTTGGATTTTATAATTTTGTAATGGTCACCGCCAAAAAAATACTCATCTTGTTTTCTCCATCAAATTACTCAAAAATCGGTCATTGTTCCGACCAAAATGTAAGAAAAAACAAAAGTAACTTATCCCAAAAAATGAGTTCTTCAGAAAAGTTCGGGAATCTAAAGGAGATACAGAAATTCTTGTATATTTTTTTTTTCGTAGAGATCTGCAAAAAATCTTCCACAAATTTTTTTTTACATATCGTAGATTCAGACATATTCATTAAAAACCATCTCTACACATTCATTATTATTACTAATGAGTTTGCTCACAACGGCTGTGGATTGGAGGGAAACACCGATTCCTTCATTGGAACTTTTCTTGTAGGGCAACGAGATCTACAATAAGAAAGATTATCACTGAAATTTCTCTATCTCCCTTGCACTGGGAAATAATATCCAAAAATTAATTTTCAGAAGTGAGGGATACATTAAATCCTTCATTCCAAATTGTCATCAGTCATTAGTTTTTGGACAATATCTCGCAATGCAAAGGAAAGAGAGAAGCTTTTTTGTAGACCTCGATTTGCCCAAGAAAGTTTCCCAAACACGAGATCTGTATTTCGCTCCTATCTCGAGATAGTGTAGAAAAACTCATTGTGAAGAAAATGAGGAGATAATTTTTTGATGAATAATATCTCTGAATATACCGTAGATTAAAGAATTTTCATAGGAAGAATTTTGTGGAGCTCATTTCGCTTAAAAAAATTCACAAAAATTCCCCTATCTCCTTAGATTTTCAGATACTTTTGGAATACTTATTTTTTGGAAGGACAAAATTTGGTTTCTTCCTGCATTTTATCCCTGAATAAGTTTCGGGAGCACCGAAATTGAAAATATTTTGTAATGGCAAATTTTCAGAACTTTACGATGAAAAGAAGAAAATAACAAAAAAGGTTTTGGATAACGATTCCAATTGACCGGGGATCGTTAGATCTGAATACATTCAGAAACGGTATATTACTGAGAGGAACGCCACCGATTGCGTTTCATGCCGAATCAAGGTCAGGTGAAGTTGACATTTACCTGTAAACATATCAATACCATAAACGCCGGAGCTTCCTGGTTTATAGTAAAAGAGAACATATTTGAGAATATATATTAGAAATATGTCCACCTGAAACGTTATAATGTCATTCGTAATGTATGTTACTACAATCTCCGATTGTAACAGACTCGGACACATATTCATTGATAATTTCGTGTACTCATTTAAGGAATATGTACCGGTATGTTTCCGAATGGAGGGTACAAAAGTAATGTTTCTCATGAATATATCGGTATAGATCTCCCAAAAATATTGTGACAACAATAATTCTCTTATATATAGATATCATTACAAACGATATGTACGCAGTTAGACAGAAGATAATAGGTATCCTCATAGGATATTCTTGGTACATGATTGACATGTACCTTTCAGTACAGTCAGAAACGGTATATGACGGAAAGGACCGACACCGATCGCGTTCCGTGTGGATTAAGAGTCACGGGAAGTTAATATTAATTTGTAAAAATATTGAGGCCACAAAATGCCGCAGCTGCTCGATTTCTGGTGAACAATAGCATATTGGACGAATATATATCAAAAATATGTCCAACTGAAATGTGATAGTGTAATTTTTAAGCTTTATGTTTCTGGAATATTTAATTATAAGATACTTGGAGATGTATTCGTTGATACTTTTATGTTCTCATTTCAGGAGTACGTACCCATATATTTGCATATGGAAGGCACGAAAGTTATGTTCTTCAGGAACGTATCAATATAGATCTGCCAGAAACATTGTGAGAACAATAATTCTCATTCATATAGAAATTATTTAAAACGATATGTACGCAGATTCAAAGGAGATAATAGGTATTCTCATAGATTATTCATGGTACGTGATTGACATGTACCTTTTCCTTCATTCAAAAACGGTATATGATGGAAAGGACTGACACCGATCGCGTTTCATGCGGATTAAGGGTCACCGGAAGTTAACGTTAATTTGTAAATAAATCGAGGCCATAAAATACCGCAGCTTCTCGATTTATAGTTAAGAATATTCGCCGGATATCTATCAGAAATATGCCCCACTGAAACGTGATAATGTAATTCGTAAGGTGTATGTTCCAGGAATGTCCAATTATAACCGACTCCGAAATGTAATCGTTGATTCTTTCATGTACTCACTTAAGGAGTATGTACCCTTGTGTTCGCAGGTGGAAGGTACAAAATTTATGTTCCTCAGGAATGTCTCGATGTGGATCTCTCACAAAAGTTGTGGGAATAATCATTCGCATACATATTCGTATATTTTCAAAAGATAGGTTCACCGATTGAAAGGAGATGATAGGGATCCTCAGGGGAAATCCTTGGCACATCCTTGACATGTACCGATTGAGATATTCAGGAATGCTATATGATAGAAAGATACCGTACCGATTGCTTTCCCTGCGGACGAAGGGTCACCCGAACTTCATGTTAATATGTAAACCTATTAATACCATGAAATGCTCTAGCTCCGTAGCTTATACTACAGAATAACGTACTGACCAAATATATATGTCGAACGTGACAGACTCATATATGATAACAGCAGCCATCAGCAGTATATTTTTAAGATATCAAACTGAAGTTCATTCGGAAACGTATTCATTAATACCTTCTCTACATGTATATTAGGAAATTTATCGGATCCTACAAACGAGATTCCTACCTGGAACGTTCAGGGAAGGTTTCCGTGATACGTACCTCGAGGAACGTATTAAAAATTAATACCAATATGTATCTTTGCTCACTGGGCTCCTACCCATATTACGCCCACGATAAAAAGACTGATCCATAAAAGTTCGTCGAAATTCATCACATTCTAATGATTTCAACTTCTTGTAAAATTTTCTACACTCAGAATTGTAAAAACGATTGAAATTCACTTGTTGTCTAGTTAAAAAATCCTGAATTATTGCAACAGGAACTATGGAACTTAAGTCAGCCTTGATTCTTGTAATTACATTTCTTACATACTCTAAAGATCTGATGTAATCATTAATTGAAAACATTAGAACTCTCTTTTGCAATCTAAAGGATATTATATAAGTACTCAGGACTTCTGTCTCACTTTATAATTCCTAAACCCTAAGCTACTTGAATGATTAACTTTAATAAAATTCGGAATAAATCCTTTCCTCTTGCACGACAACAGAAAGCTTTTTGAAGTTATAAGTTTCACTTCACTCCTCAAAGCCGTCTTCAGCTCATTCAGCAACCAGACAGCTCTTCGCCCATATCTGCGTCCCACTGCTCCGAAGAAATGTTCATTCCTCCACTGGCCATCCATCGAATTTCCATTTAAAAAGAAAGAATTTACCAACTCTTTAGGTAAAATACCATTAATATAAATCTCTCCTCTAAGTCTGCTCTCCACAATTCTTACACATTCTGTTCATAGAATTCTACAGAACAAAATGAATTGATTCCCGCTCTCTTACATTCAATTGCATTCAATGGAATCCAGCCAATTGGGAACTGTCTCTTTTCACCACTGAAAAAGCCCAAAAATTGAATTTTCCGGAAACGAATTGCATTTTTTCTCCACTCTGACATCCTTAAGATGTAACAATATTCGAAAACTGGTAAAGGATTGAGAATATCTCAGCCATCTTCGTTTATTTCATGTCATTTTTTCTTTATTTACGCCAGAAAATTCTCAGAGTTACACGCTAAGCTTTTGAAATAAAACGATGACGAGCGACGTCAGCCAAACTCTCGGCTTATTACGTCAGGCTCAACACAGTTGCTAATTAGTTACATTCAAACCAACATAGCGAGGTTGGTAGAGAGGAGAAAATAAAGGCAGAAACAAATGCGTTGCCACCAGTAACCAGCGAAACTGAACTTGTTTTTCCACTGCGGGAAATGTGGAACAAAAACTGAAATTAAGGAAAAAAGTTCGAAAAAAAATCGGGAAAAAATTGCAATAAGTATCCTATGGTTTGCTGAATGTGTATGCTTGAGAAATACGCCACTGTATATTCACTGGTATGTATTCTCCATCATTTTCTGTCTCTCCTTATGTACGCGATTCTGCCTTCACCAGTCTTCAACCTCATACCCAAAATTAAGCTGCCTTTTTCTAACCGCCCCAACCAGCCCCTCACTACTCTTTTCACTCCATTCTTCCATCGTTTTTCTCCCCATGCTTTCATTCTCATTTCTGTTTCCAGTGATTATCTCTTCGGTTGGAAATTGAGGCAAAAAAAGACCAATGCGAGAGAAATAATGAATCACTCATTTTTTCTCCCGCAATAATAGATATTCCATTTTCTTAATATCCTGGGTAATCAAGTAATTAGCGAAGTCTCACCCAACTTCGACAGAAGTTGAATGCCTCTTTTACCTTTGTTCCATGAAGTTCAACAAAAGATAAAAAAAAATGTACACAGGAGGTCACTCCACTATGACTAATTAAAATCTAGGCCGATGCGCTTAGCTCTGGTCTGCCCGTTAAATATGAGACGATCTTTCCTTCATTGTACGGATTAACAAACAACTTCGAGGGCCATTTATTTTTACAAACTCTAGTATTCCATGATGAGGAGGAGGGAGGAGCTACAAAAAGAGTAGACGTATAATTTATTCAGCCCTCAATTGTTTTATAACCTTAAATCAAGCCGCTCAGCCGCTTGCTCGGTCGCATCAGCCGCTGGATTAAAGCAAAAATTTGCCTAACGCCTTTTTTAACTACTGAGGTTTGCATTACACGATTAAACGTTTTAATTGGGTTTGTTGCCTCCCCCCCTCTACGAGCAATTATCGAGTCATTTCTGTCTCCATCACCAGTCGCAATTTCTTTTGTCTTGTTACACGCCGAAAAAATTGGCGGGCAATTTTTTCTCGAACGATTATTCGGGGTAATTGGCGCTGCTGACGGACTTCACTATCTTTTCTCCCTCGTCATTTAGTTCATCTTATAGCTTTTATCCTCGTATTTCTTTTCTTGCTCTCGTTCACTGACACAACCCGTACGATTCTATCAACTGAAAGGCGCATTAGGCACCATACTTGTTCCATGTACGGTGCACAATCGGAATAACAACCGATGAAGATTGCGAGATTGAAATCTGTAAATAGAAATACTGTACTGAAATACTGTACTGTACTGTACTGAAATAGAAATTTTGCACTAGACTTGTGCCATAAAATGCTCCTATACAATGCACTCGTGTGCCGTATCGAAAGGTAAAGGCCAGAGGTGTGCGAGGAAGACTTGATAATAATGAGTATTCAACAAAATTGTCAACATGATGGATGCATGACACGTGGTCACACTCGCATTCGTAATTTTTTATTGCTCAGATGAAGCAACATTCTGCGGCAGATTTTAACGATCCACTGGCGGATTCAAGTGGCATGTAACACATGTCAATATGCATTGTGTAAGATTTATTCTGCGTGCGAATGTCGAGTTCAATTATTCAATATTGATGGTTGGTATCAGCAGGTGGGATGGGGGGAAGCAGTTGTTCCTATAGTTTTTTATGAATCGTTAAAGTTGGAATTCAATCACTGCTGGGAAAATCTTGATAGTTGTTTTTATTGCAGATTCAGGGAGGAATCTCTGCAAGTCTTATTTAAGTTGTTCATGTTTGAGAAGTGAGAGAAAGGAAGTAGTAGAAGTTTCATTTTTTCATGGAATGAGCAAGTTATGGTTGAATAGTAAAATATTGAAATGCCATCCAAATATCGTCAAACTATCCATCAATGTGACGAATCCATGTGAATAGCACCTAATTTTCTATTCAGATATAAAATGATGGTCAACCCGAATAGAAACTCACATCACGTGCCAATAAGGAGCTGATCAGTAAAAACTGATTTTGATCAATTTTTGATCAAAAATGTAACACTTGTTCAGATTCATGCTTGATCAAAATGCTAGGATCGTACTTTTCTGATCAGTATCGGATAATCAAGAAATCCTGACCATATCGGACCTGTATCTGATCTAAGCTCGGACAGGCTGAGTTAAATTTAATTCGTATTCATTTCATGAAAACGTTACGCTGTTAAAAATTCGGGTCTAAATTTTCCTTATGAAATGGTAGGAATTTCCATCAAATTTAGTAGTTTTTTCGGTGTTCTTCGAGGGGCTACTCACAGGTGAATCGGGTGACACCGTGATGACAAAATGTATTTGATTACCCGAGATTACACTGATTACCCTTATCTATGCGAGTACCGTAATTGCCAAGGGCTCAGAATGTAATTATCCGATTACAAATGATTCCGTCGATTACAATCGGTGATTACCAAACATCTGTAATCATTAGCCAACATTGAAATTACAAAAAATAGGTTCTTATTGAATATGAATTGATAGAATGATTGACTAGCAAAAGCTGGGGGGGGGGGGGGGG
>NW_021680747.1:140951-174816 GCF_001412515.2 Diachasma alloeum
GGGGGGGGGGGGGGGGGGTGAGGACTACCATTTTCAGTGATGAAGGGGGGAGAAATAGCCTTTCTATGTTGTTGCATGTCAATATAGCCATCAGAATTCATTGGTTGTAGTTCACAGTCGCCCCTTGTAGTAAGCAAAACAAAATCCACGGCTTCACAAATGATTACAGTAATTACAAATGATTACCACTAGATGACCAAAACGTGATTACACATATGGTAATCATGTGATTACAGTGATTACATTGATTTCACTGGAATGAGTGATTCATTGGAATGATTGATTATGTCAGCGAGTGACACCACGAAAACGCCTATGAATAGCCCCTCACTGTCATTGTCTATTACTCATGCACCTATAGTAATCTGTCATGTAATTTTCCATGCAGGTAAAGTATTTCAATATGATGGAAACAAATAATTTTCATAGAAATGGAAACCACTATTCACGGTTCAAATATTTATCCAGATCAATTCTGTAGACACTTGATAGCAAATATGCCAATGAACAAATTAAGTCAAATTACATTAATATGTAATAGAGATAACAGTAGGGCCAGAATTATTAGTAACATAATATTGCAATGTCAGTAACGGACGACTGATGGACATTAAATAGATTTATGACAGCTGTATTCCCGTCAACTGACCTCGATCAATCCCCGGAAAGCTCAAAAGTAGAATGGATTTACTTGGAGGTGCTCCAATTGTTGGGCGTTTCTCAAATCTGAAATCTATTTCTCAATTTTTTGAAACTAACGAGATTGTTGATCGTTAATGTCATCGACTGGAACTATTGGAAATCCATTGCAATGCTCTATTGCAATGCGCCAGGGAGCCTATTCTCGACGTAACGTGAACAAGATTCGTGGGTGAACGCGCCTCCGTCCCTGGATCCCCTACCATTACCATGCTCAATCAGTGAATGAAGTTTCGTTCACATATGAATCTTATTCACGTTACGTCGAGAATATACCCCCAGGAAAGAGTAACACTCCCGGAGCGAATTAACGTCGGTGAAAATCGAATTACACCATGACCTGCGGCAGTAACTATGTCGTGAGTGTGTATGTGCCTCTGTTTACCAACTCTCTAACATTACCTTTTCATTATATGGACTACACTTCACTCTTCTGTTCCTTCCTTATCTCACAGCTTCTCGTTTGCAGATTACTCCACTCATTCGGATGTCTATAGATGTGATACTAATAAGAGTTTAATTAATTTCATCAACGATGAGAGTGCATTAATATGATAGTTTATACAGATATTGAGTTACAACTTGACGATAGATAAGAAATATTGTATATAAACTACGATGAACAATGAACTCAGGCTCAAAATGTCGATTCCGTTTTCATGAAGAAAGTTTAATTAAATGTGCGTTCTTAGTAACGTTTGATAGTGATATTGTGGTGTCTCCATGCAATTATCCACAAATCCATATTTCTAATTAAAATGTTCCTCAATTTCTCTCCAAATAGCTGACGTCTCTGAGTTCCCATGATTTGGGAACACGAAACCCACTTATATTTCCGTGGTAAAAGTATCATTTAACTAAAAAAATTGGCGAAACAATTTACTGCAGAATTCCTGAACGAATTCAACAAAGGAGAAAAATGGATTGATGTGTTGAATATAAGGAGTCTTATTCAATCAACTAGCGCCATCTATGAATTCCAGTTCAAGATAAAGAGCCGAGAGACTCTGTAGAGCGGCTACCAAACGAGTAGGATCGGATATTTCATTTAGTAACAGGTCTGGCAATGAAATTGCTAAGCAACGATGCATTATTGTCCAGCAATTTTGTTACTAGAATTTTTATTAAATGAAGTCTCTGGGCTTGCTGATTGTTACGTCATGATTTCCCAGTAAATATTTAATAATAATTTTGATAATCAAATAAATTCTGGAAAATTATGAGTTATTTTCTCTCATTTTGAGCCTACTTTTCGGTAATAGCTCGGGATTGGAGTTGGGTGAATTGTTAGAATAATAGAGGATAAAAATTCACAATAAATGAAGTCAATATTTATTTAAATTATATTCAAATTTTAACGAAATCAAATTCTTTGAATTAAACAATTTCCAAATGGATTAATTTTCACCAATTTTGAATATAAATTGTCATACCATATAAAATTTTTCCCTCGAATCAACGCGAAAATTTACATCAAGAATTGAAATTTTTTTTTATATTGAGTTCCTCGAACTAAAATTCTCAAATATTCAATAATTGTTGCTTTTTTTTCTTGAATTTTTTAAACCGTTAAACTCTTCACCATGTCATTTCCCGATTTAAATCAAATTTATTATTTATTTTGTTTTACTCATCCATTTTGTTGTAGTTTCTTGAAGTAATCCAATATTTGGTTGATTAGATTTCACAATAATTTCACGTAAAAAAAAATTTACAATTTTTCGGAACGGAAGTTCACACCTTAATTAGTTTCTCTTGAAGAGAGAAGTAAGAAGGACCAAATTCTTCAACTTTTGAATGGTTTAGACGACGCGAGAAATGACCCGGAACAAAGAACGGCGGGAACTAACTTTGGGGGTGCATCGACGCTCTTTTATTACCTCGGATTGCGAGGATGTACTAATTAATGTATGTGTATGAATTTTGATGTGTTTGTCAAAGGAGGGGCCATGACATGATGTCGATGCACCAAGGTACACCTCGGTACGGATACCTGAACCTCCTGGTGATAACGCTTTTGGAGACAATTCAAAGTGTTGCCACCCAACGATCACATGATCGTTACATGAACTTATTCTTTTTTTATACCCTTTTTTCTTCATTAAATTCCTTCTTATATTTTCACGAGTAATATCGATTAAAAATGAGACTTGCTTTGGATTACCTCCAATCTGAAATGCTTTTTGAAACCACGTATTATTCATCATTTTCTAATTCCATTATTTTTCAATCATTATCAATTTTTCTCTCATTTCAATAAAAATGCGATACGTCTCCAGACGTAACACTGATGAATTGGCCAACATTGAATTAATTTTTCAATTTATTGCATTCTAATACAAAAACTGCATAGAAACTCATGTGGATATGATAGAACATCACTGTTGAACCATGCGTTGGTACGAAATACGAAATTTTCGTTCGAGCCATCATCAACTTAAATATGTATCAAAATATGTTTATTTATCAACTTTCTGACTCGAAGTCAGGAAGTTAGTGTAATGAGTCCCAAAATCGAATGAATTTTTTTTTGCTTCCGAATAGACGCATTCTATTCGTCGGATTTTAACATTCTCTAATTTCACCTGGAAATTATGTAGAATGTTATAAAACGTGAAGAAATGATGTTTTAGAAAATGTCTCTATATCAGGGTCTGATATTTCGGTTTTTGGGTTACTACTTTTTAGAAAATATAACATGAATACGGGAAAATTCATTGATATGGATGTGAAATTCTGACTCATAGTAGGTACTATAAAGCTCCAGTTCGGTGCACAATTTTCGCCCGATCGGTCCAGTAGTTCCTGAGATATACAACTTTGTGTATAAAAGTATTTTGGTCAATATCTCGAAAAATATGTCTCGACGTCTTCTATCTAGATCAATGAAAATATATATCCCCCTTCTTACAAAGTTTTTGAGATATTGCCGATTTTCCATTTTTTTCCTACATGCCTTGCACGGGCGATAACCCAACAAAAAATTGAGATAGGAGGTTGAAATTTAGTATGATTATAGTTCTTATAACACACAAAGTTGCTACTTTGGATGAGCGATATCGGTTAAGTAGGTCCGAAGATATTTAACTTTTTGTCTGAAACTATATTGGTCAATATCTCAAAAACTACTTGACTGATTTCATTTTTTTTCGAAATTCTCGACTCGATGACTTTTATCTAGGTCGATCAAAATATCTATAACCGTCCATACAAAGTTTTCGAGATATTGCCAATTTTTTATTCGTTTTCCTAAATTCCTTGTTCGCGCGATAACTTGACAAAAAAATGAGATATGAGGTTAAAATTTATATTTCCGATTTTGTATTTTTTAGCTAAATTCCTTGTACGTCGATGACTCATATCAAATCGAGATAAGAACGCATAATTCAATAAACCAAGATGATAATCGTTGTCCATTTACGTTGAGGCTCCATTAAACTGGAACCTTTCCATAAAAAACGATTCATACCAAACACACTTCCTGTCACATGGACAGGAAGTGTGATATACATCGGAACTATTTCAAATTCTCGAGAATAGTATATTTTTAACCGAGGGCGGTAAAATAAAGGAGTCTTGCCCACATGCAGAATTACACTAAGTGGGAAGAAAATGTCTACTTTGCATTCGCGAGGGTGAGAATAGTATATTTCAATACGAGTGAGACGGAATTTTTACGAACTTGAAGTTGGCGGCCCGCGGCGAAGCCGAGTACCGATTACACGAGCTGAAAATTCCCGTCTCATATGTGTCGAACAATATTTTTTGACAATGCTGTTACGTTCAGCAAGTGACCGAACTGTGCCTTTTTCGTTTACAAGTAAATGAAAAAAGTTTTTGTTTACGAGTAAACGCAAAGGCACTTTTCGGTACAAAATGGAATTGACGTTGCCATTTTTTAAATGGAATTTGGACCAATTTATTCGTAAGCTTACTATCAATGGAATTGGTAGAAATGAAGCAAAGAATAAGAGTTATAACACATAAAGTAATAGTCAAATAGTTTCTACAAGATTCGCAAAGAAAATTCTAACACCCATAAAATATAAAGAGACATACAATGTTAGCTCTTCAACATCCTACTAAACGCCACAAAACGTCAAATTTTCCGATTAAACTTGAGTCTTCGTATTCGGTAGTAAAGATGTAAAGAGGGTCCCAGGATTCTGGTATTCCAACCGATGCATTCAAATTTCTTTTGAACCTCCGTACTTTGACAGGCCAATATTCCAGCGTGCTCAAGTCCTAATTATAAAGTTCGGCGCTCAGTACATTGATGCCAGAACGCGGATAGATTTTAAGGAGGGAGAGAGTGGGTGAATAGTTGCTTTGATGAACGCCCCTCTCCTATCGCTGGTTGTGCTATCGATATCATTACGCGCACGTTCAGTATCGAATCGATTTCACTACCGTGTTAATTCGAACCTATTGGCAAGCACAGCCAATATGCTTTGGGTATTCACGTTTGATCGACAGTCGACGATTGAGGGAGAAGAGAGGTCTCCTAGACGAGTTTATCGGTTGCTATATCCATCCCCTCTCGAATATATATCATATGAAATGTGACTTATCAGCATGGGAGTCATTTCCACAATTGGCTTTTTAGCATTGTCCAGGAAGAGGGATTGGGCGCTCTCGTTGCTGCAATTTGGCCCCCTCTTCTCAATGATACCCGCCTTCAAGTACATAAATAATACCTTTTTCCATCCTTTCGTTAAAATTGGATTTTTTTCCTCTCTTCCTCTCCCGTATACATATATTCCCACTTCTACACATATATCAAACCCACCGGAAGTAGCTGGAGTGACTTCCATAATCCTGCATGCTACTATAATGGCGAGGGAGGAGTTGATATATTTCATGTTTTTGAGTTCCAGTGGCGAGACGAAGGAAATTTTATCATGTATTTCCAAGTCAAGTCCTCTCTTCGGCATATCATGCTCTGTATTGGGTAGGTACTACGAATTTTCGTGAATGTTGAGATAAGCTACAATCTTAGTTGAGGAAAAATCACCATGAATTTTGGAAATGACGAAACTTTCAATTTCGAAGTTTTTAAGTTATACCTATATTCTATACATGCAAAAAAACTATTCCATCGTCTCATGGAGGAGAAAGTTTTAAGGAATCAGCCTTGAGGGAATCACATTTCGAGTCTTTAGAAATGTATCCTTAATTTCTAGTCATCCTATTTCCATCCTTTAAGGATTCTTGATACTAACTAGAATTACTCTGAGCATTAGAAATTCAATCACTGAAATATGGGTCCAAAATTTTTCCTCTTCTGTTTAGGATTTTCAGTGGAAATTGTTGACAAATTCACTTGATTAGAGGATTTATCACGCAGTAAATTTTGAAATGCCACGCTTTGGAATACAATTTTCAAAATGTGTTGAATTACTATTTTCTATGGAAAAATGTGGTTTGAAAGTATAATGAATGAGTAGGATTTTTTTGTTGCTAAAATCGGCCTCTTTCTATTCAGAAATTAAATACCGAAGAATCGTTTCTGATTTTCTTTCATATATATGTTGACAAGAATTTCGAGAAAAAAAATGAGTCTTGACATCTCAGTAACTGAGTGCGTTGCGTATTTTTATGATATTATGCTTCGTCCATGCGCAAATTATAAACAGGTGATTATTTACATTTTGTTCTGTACTAATTGAATAATAAGAATAATGTTAGAAAATAATACAAAAATCTTGAATTGACAGTGCCGTTATTTTTCAAAGTCATAGAGGTATCGCCTTGAGCTTTCTTATTTCCATCGTGGAAAATAGAATATTAGAGTTTAGAATATTGCGGCCGGTCAATTTCTTGCCCAGAGTCAGACGGTGTAGGGCGGTATCCGTGGATCTACCCTCTCGATACGCATATTGTGAGGGAGAGAGGGGACTCGCTACCAAGGGCCCCATTTTTATGAATCGGTCCACCAGTCTTTACAGCGTCTTCATGAAGGATATGAAGGATGTAAAACTTATTGGGCGGAAGTCCTTTGGTTTAACATACCCAACCTTGCCCGGCTTTGGAATGAAGACCATCTTAGTCTCGTTCCATGACCTCGGAACATATCTCAGTACTATACTGGCCCTGAGAATTTTAGTTAGGGGTCCTATGATGTTCTCCATTCCCCCCTGTAGCAGGGCCGGGAAAACCCCATATGGCCGTGGTGTTTTGTAAGGCTCAAAGGTCTTTACAGCCCATTTGACTCCCCACGGTTGCACAATTTTGCCAGTCAAGGACCAGTCGTGAGTTTCGTGTTCGCCCCTTCGACTTCGCCTTGATTCTGTATCTCCTCCTCAGGATTCGGTGAATCCCGGAAAGTGTGTTTCCATTAGGAGTTTCAATGTTTCCTCTATTGTCTCCGTATTGCTCCCATCCGGTGCTTGTAGACTCCCTAGATATGTGGTCTTGTTTATACCAAGGATTTTCTCCAGCCTGGCAGTCTCTGATTGGCTCTCAATGCCGCTCGTGGAAGCCCTCCAGCACCTGTCTTTGGCGGCTTTTATTGCTTTGTTGTACTTTGCGAGAAGTCCCCTGTAAGTCGTCCAGGCTGCTTCCTTACGGGGACCTTTCCTCGCATTCTTCGCCTTGTTGAAAGCCTTTCTGGTTTCATTCCTGAGTCCCCCAAGTTCATCTTCGGACCACGAGGGTATCTCAGTCTTCCGCCTTCTGGGCAACAACTTACAGTTTTCCTCATATGAGTCAATTATCACCCGGTGTAAGAGCTTAGAGGCCTCCTCCAGTTGCTTCTTGCTGCCAAACCTGAGAGAAATCGGCCTCAGCCTAAGTGCCAGACTGTTCCGATAATTTCAGTCGGTTCGCCGTGGGTTCTGCTCCACTCAATCGGTTCCTCAAAAAGAACGAAGATTCTTATGGTTCTGTGATCCGGGGCCGAGAGGTCCTTTGAGACTCTCCAGTCTCCAACCAAGCTAGCTACATCATCCGTTACCAGAGTTATGTCTAGTACTTTCTGTCGCCTACGGTCAACGAAAGTTGGTTCTGTCCCCCTGTTTAAAATATGGAGCCCTGCCCTCATGATGAACTCTTGGAAGCTCTCTCCCCTGCCGTTGCAACCGGTGCTCTCCCATGCAGCATGATGGGAGTTTGCATCAAAGCCCAACAGTAGTTGAAGCCTCCTCCTTTTCACATGGTTGCACAGCTCCCTTACTTCATCCGGTGGGTGTGGCTCTGTTGAGTCATGGGGCATGTAAGCCAACCCTACTATTATATCCATGCCCCTGCCTTGTTCTAGGTTTAACCTCACTTGAGCCGCAGTTAGATCTCCCCCGCTGAACTGTGGACAGAGAAAAGAATCTAATCCTTTAATAATTAGGCAGGTTCTCAATTTTTCTGGCGTATCGGCATGATATACCTTGCCACAACCAGTCAGTCCCTTAATAGCATTGTTGAATATCCAAGGTTTTTGGATCAATGCTATTACTGTCTGCATTCCAGCTAGAAGCTTCGCTAATGTCGCCGAAGCTGCCTTACTCTGATGCAAGTTGATCTGTACGATCTGTACTCGATTCATAGCTATGGTAGCTATTTCTCTGGTACTTCAGTCAGGTACGACTGACATACCAGAGACCACAGTGAGGTAAAGAAGACAGGTACGTCTTCTTTACCTCACTGCAGTCTCTCCCGAGCTTCCTTACGGTAGCCTTTTGGAGCCCACAGTGAGGTCTGAAGTTGCATGCCGTCAGTCCACCAAGCGACCCGTCATCGACCAGTGCAGCGAACTGGGCACTCTTGGCGTCCCTAGATTCGCTGCCCCGAACGAAGACCAACTTACTGGCCGTCAGGTCGGCATTTTGCTTCTCAAAAAAACTCAATGCTTCCTGAGAAGTAATTTCCGGGTCTTCCACGTGTATCACCACTTGATGCTTCTTAGGAAGCTCCGAGATCGCCACAACGTGGATGATGTGCCCCGCTATTTTATTCTCAGGGAACAGACTCTTCAGCCAGCTCCCTGTGGCCTCGTCTGTGCAGTTCGCCACAACCGCACCGTCCCTCTCCCAGACCCCGTCGAAGGTGGGTGCTTTGTCCGGTAGAGCCAATATGGCCCCCTTCAGGAGCTTCTTCACCTCTGTCACTCCCCCGGTGTCCCGCTTCAGGTCCAGATATGACTGGGGTATCACTGCCAGCTTTAACGAGTTTGCACTTGTCTGGGCGTATGTGCCCTGATCCTGCTTCCTCATTTTTTTCTCTCTTGGTCTGGTGGTGGTACTAGGCATGGTGTACTCAGGAAGATGTCGTTTTGCAGCCCTCTTCTGAGCCCCCACATCACCAGCCACTTCAGCCTGAGATGCAGCTTCGACCAAGGTTGCTATTGCCCCCGAGGTTTGCTGCTGCCTCTGCCTCCTCATCTTCTTCCTGGCGGCACCGCTCAGCCTGCCTCGTTTGTTTTTTCCCCCAACCGAGTCAGTCCGAGGGTCACCAGTGGTCCTCTCCGGGTGTTCGCCATCACTGGCCCCACCCGGAGAAGTTTCTTCAACTAATAGTTTTTTAAAAATAGTTTGCATACTTGATCCCACGAGTATCACGGAAGAGCGGTCTCGGCCGGTCAGAGCCATGTATGCCGAGGCTTGGCTTGTCCTAAGGCTACTCCCAGATATCGCCCGGTTTCTGAGAGGCACCGTTAATGACACAGCTCCCCCTGTGCCACGCATCCCTAGGCACGGTTATATGAGCATAAGGTCATATACTGGTTGTACACCAGGCTCACAGCATGGATTTGGGTGGGTTTATTTTAGCAGTTGCGGACGGTGGCAGCCCCTTTTTAAAGCTTCCCCGCCCGCAACTGAGCCCCCCTACCAACGACAAGGTAAAAAGGCGGTCAGGGGGGAGATAGAACATTAATATCACGCAAAAATGGAAATAATCAGCCATTACCATTCCTGTATGCTATTGTATATCACATGTTGAAATCACAAAGACTTTGTGACGAATTCCAGATTTATAAATTAATCGAAAAATATTAAATCAAATAGAAGCACCTATAGACAATTGCGGACGCCCATGTGACCTTCTAGGTGCCAGTTCGTTTATTCGGAGAGGGTAAAAACGAACAGAACCTCCCAACTTATTGCAAATTCTTACCAATTGTTAACCATTATACCCGTGCTCTTAGTTACTAGGGGAAGGGAGGACGAAACTCCCTCTTCGAATTCCTGAAATCTCTTCACGACAATTCCACAAATCCCAAAAATTCTCCACAGAATGAAACACAATGCCTCATTTTTGTATTCAAAAGAAACACATATATTGTTCGTATTCAAAATTGATGCAAAGATAAACAATAATTTTAATTGGATATAAAATGAAAGAAAATAAAATTTAAGGATCTGGGGAACTAATGCGTCTCCTTTAATGATAATTTTTGAGAACACCGAGCAAACAATTTAGCTAAGATTAACCCAAAATAATCACCGAAATCAATATTTAATGAACAATAATGGGGAAATAGTCCCCACGAATGATTCAGTGCCCCGAAGTACCGGAAATTCAACAAATAACCTGAGTACTTGGCTCACTCAGCCCCTCAGTGTGGCTCGGGGTCGTCCTGTGTCGTCCAGAAAGCATCTTGTCGTCAGCAAAGTCGACTTGCAGTTCAAACCCTCAATGCCACCCAAAACTATTCAGTGGAGTATCCGCTCCACAAACTCTAAATTTCTGTTATTCTCCTATTAAAGTATCTGTTACTATTACTGTTACTTTTACTCTGTTACTATTATTCTGTTACTACTACTGTTATTATTACTCTGTTACTATCACTCGACAACGTTTCGGGGAGAACTGCGGTGCCTCGATTTTCGCACGTAGGCCCGCAGTTCCTCAAAATCGTGAAAAATCAAGGGGGGTTATTCCCCTTCTCAATCTTTGTTTACATCAGTACGACTACCGACCCCGAGCCTTGGGCATTGCGAGTGATCAAATTTGAATCATTATTATTTCATTTTCGCAGCTCCTCGGTATTCCTCTTCGGGGCGATTTCCCCCGATGTTCCTTTGGACATCCTCTTGCCCTTCGGTCCCTGTGTCCTCGTACTGTAGAGATCAGTGATCAGGTGCGTGCTTTGAACTGGATCCGAGCCCTCTCGATTTGACCTCAAGAGATTTTTCTCAGGGTCTTCTCTTCTTTATCCAGAGCCTCTCGTAAAAAATCATGCGGGATTAGCATTTGTTCTCATCCCCACACTGCCTCGATGGTTGCTTTCAATTGACAGTAAAGAAGGAAAAGGAGAGCGTGAGCTCCCCCCGAGACTCAGGTTCTAATCTTTTGACTTTGCAAACTCAAAATACGCGATAAATGTGACAATTGTCACAACTTTTTGAAGTAATGCATACTCGCTCACATGTGAATTTTTCCATGAGAATTAGAATCATTGACAGGTGGTTAAAAAATGTCAATTACTTCCATGCACAATAATATATTCTTTATTTTTCCAGAATCAATGTGCATATTTAATATGATGACTGAGGGTTGTTGAACGCTTTTTGGTCAACAAATGCCTCCTTCCCGATCACAATAAAGTTCCCATCCGGCGAGAGCTTCAGGCAATCCACATCACCATTGCAGGAAATGTCTGAGGTAATAAATAATCAATGAAGGCGGAATTAATTCTGCAATGAGGGTTCGCACAGCGAGAAAAAAGTTTCAGGTTTCAGGGATTTATATTCAATTTATCGGGGTCTTTCCCTAACTTTTAGGGATACTTAACACTTACTAGAATTACCGCTCGCATTTCGCATACTTATCAATTGAATTTGATGATAGAATTTCTAAAGATTCAAGATCGAAGTGTCATTGAATTTCCGATCACTGATTTGTGAACGACAAAAAAAATATTGATTGACGTTTTCAGTCTATAAAAAAAGAAATCATCACATTGTTCGCAAATTAAAGCAAAACATAGTAACAAAATATTCGTCTTCAGATTATGTATTCTTTTCAAATTCTTGTTTAAGTGATGAACAAATTATTTCATAATGAAAAATCATGACGGAGTATTGTGTTGACCATAATTCCGATAAGAGTCCATTTAAGGGATTACTTCAATCATTCTTTCATTTTTTCAAACGAACTACCCCAGTTGTATGAAGCATAGGTACGGTACAAGAACTGTTAAATTTTTGTTAAAAATTAGTTGACGTTTAATACGAACGCTCCTGAAAATTAGACGGAAAAGTTTCCAATTTTTAAGATATTTGTCACTGAAAATTATCAACACAATCACAGAATTATAAGATTTTCGCACTGATTTAATTTTTGGACTGCAGATTCCTAAAAATGAAGCATATATCTCTAAAAACTAAAACTTATTTTCTTTGTGTGTAAAACACTGGCGGGATTATAATCGTTGCTATTTTTAGTTACATATACCCCGCTTAACCGACACTAACAGGGACATTATGACCATAGCAGTAACGAAGAAAATCCTCCAGAATTGCATCGTGCAAGCGTGAAGACAACAACGGGTCTTGGGATTCCAGCAGTATTAATCGAACTCTGTGGCTGTCTTTAGACACTCAAACGTCCGGTATTAATTGCCGAACATGTATGGTACTGTAAATAAATAGTTCATTGTGTGAGACTAATAAATTTCATTGTCATATCGTTGATGTATTCTCATGAAATAAAGCTGTCTCACAAAGTTTTTTGAGGGTAACTCAGAATTTGAAATCGGGGAATTCATGCGTAATCCAGTGATGCGAAATAATGTCACATTTTAAAAGCTGTCAGGTTAAAAGAAAATGACCGTCATATGATGTCAAATTTTGTTATGTCATGATTTTGATCATAATTCCCCCTGTGATTCTGAACCAACTAGATAGATGTAAACTGATAGTCTAGAATTTTTCGGTTATAAAATTTGGTCACACTTAGTAATGATTCGTATTTTCCAGTATTCATTTCGATTTGAATACATTAATTGCATGTGTTTAACACTCCACTCAACGCCTTGTCATCGTGAAACTGGGACCATTTTCAAATTCCAAGCTATTTTACTACTAGGTAGATGTAATGTGACGGTCAGGGCTTCAATTGGTCATCATGTTGTATAATGAGAATTTGTCATATTCCCGTCCGTCTCATGACGGCTCATTAACGTTTGACATGGCAAGTCTGTGACTAACACGTCATTTTTTAGTATCCCTGATATTTTCCAATAGAAAATATTTCAAGTATGTCAAATAAATAATCCATTCATTGCAAATAAATTCCCCATTGGATTGAAATAACGTAAGGTTCATTTAATACAAATAAAGGCTTATCATACATGTTGATTAATTGGTTGTTATCGTACGTCTAAAGAATGATTTGATTGCTAATCAATGGAGTCTTCAATGGGATGGAGAAAATATTTCTTTATTAAACTAATTATAAGTCATTTACTTGACGTAAACGATCGCCCGATTTTACCTCGAAGTCACCGAAGCGAAGCGAATTTTTACTATCGCAATTCGTTGTGTGAATAATTTTAAGAATGTTCAGACTAGACTGATCGAAATTCACGAAGAGAACAACGATGAATAATCAAAGCTGGATACTGGGATCGATGAACGGGTTCCAGGATGTTGCGATATTCAACCCTCAGGTTAAGAAAAACTAGGGATCAGGAATCAGGATGCCAGGACACCAGCACGTTAGGATTCCAGGACGGCAAAACTCCAGGATATTAGGATAATAATACGAGAACGAAGTGAAATCATGCCACCATGGCACAAAATATGAGTATATGACACAGGAAAACTACCAGTGCTCCAAGGTACATACCACAGGGATTATCAATTAAATATCCATCTGAATGTTTTTCTTTTCAATTCAGTTATTGATTGATTAATGACACTAAATAAAAATAAAAATAAACTCAAACTCCGAGAAAAAAACTCAAACGCCGAGAGCAAAGCTTTTGACTCCAAAGACCTCAATGTCGAGTATATCTATAACCGCGGATCTCGCTGAAGAAAAAGAACCTAGTGTAAAAAGAACTTTTGACGAGGTGGAAGAAGTCAAGCCGTCCCTTGTCGACTCTGTTTCTCCAGTTCTAACTCCAAAAATCAGGAGGGATATCTCCCCCTCAAAGTTTTTTCCACCAGATTTGCGTAAGCCTCAGGGGAGCTCCCTGGATCCCGTTGGTGACATGGAGGAGAATGAAGCGAAAACCTGCCTAAACAAATTCTCTTGACCCGTATGAATAAAATGGACAGTAATAATCAGATGCAATTCGTTGCTCTGCAATAAGCGTTGAATTCGACGAGTGGTGAAAAAAGCCAGAGGCTCGCCTCTGTAAAAATATAACTCGATGAGACCGTTAGTGATTTTAAGCAGCTCAGCAAGAGAGTTTTGACACTGGAACAAGCACGTTCAAATCCTAGTTCTGTGGATCCCGTTCTCAACGGATGTCATAAACTGGGTGTCAAACGTGTCAGAAGCTCTCGAAGCCAGGGAGAAGGCTGAGAAAAAGTTGAAAATAATCATCAGAGGTCTTGTGGTTGATTCAAACAACTTGAAGGTCGATATCGAAAAATTGTTCCTTGAGGTCTTCCGAGTGTCAGAAGTCGTTGAAAAAGTTTCTGCTCTGGATCCAGAGAGAAAGGGGTTTTATATGGTGAAGCTACTGAATTGGGACACTAAACAACTTATCATGTCTAAGAAGAGCAAAAACTTAGAACAACTGATATTTATAGAAAACGAGGCAACTAAACTGCGCAAGGGAATCCGATAGAGAGTCAGACAAAAGCGAAGAAAGAGAGGGCACTTGTAAAGAAGGTCAATAAGGTCCTATATCATTTGAAATCAAACTTCTGCTAGCTTCATTCCTTTGGGCTATCTACCTGTAGGGACAGGTCAGTGGGGTTTAATAAGATTCGACCCCCTCCACCCTGCCAAACAATTAGCTTCGACCCCCCTCTCCCTCGGCCGCTCCCTACTTCATATTTTGGAATTGCTATGGTGCGGAGAACTTGTTTGGTGCTCTCCGCTTCTTCGAGAACGCTACAATCATTGGAGTCTCTGGAAGATGGTTGGACAATTCTCCTACGTGGATTCCCCATTGGATGGAAAGCAATTTTTCCTATATTGGGAGAGAGAACCAGAATTTCTGTACATCGTCGTCTTAGTGGCGGACTAGCCTTACTGGTCGACAAACAGAACGTCTTCACAGTATTTGAGTTAAACAAATGTTGGATCTTTATTAAGATCGTCCCCGTGGCAGGAATTTTATTGTCGGAGTAGTTTATATCCCTCTTACGAAGAATTCAGAGAATACGAGCTAGATGTGGACATCTTGAACGAGGTTCTCTCGAACATAGCTGAGAAACACACTGACCTTGCCATTATCGTCGGAGGTGACTTCAATTGGAGAGTTGGCGGGGCCAATAGCGACAATCCGAAGGAGTTGCTGTTGGGTGCACGACTCTACAAGACTCGGAAATTTGTAAACCAAGTGGAGAAGAAGGAAGGTAGAAAATTACAATGAAAGATATTATTTCCACTGGTATATTCATATTGTGTATTATCCCCGGACTATTTCACTCGGTCAAATCTTAATATAAAGTAGCATGCTACATGCTATCTTTCAAATTGCCGAACCTCTGTCCGAGGGAAACAGTTCAATAATTAACAATGCACAAATTAAAAAATTCGGAGGCACACGGACACGAACTCAGGTGGGGTATAATCCCACATCTTCGGTTTACCAGACTGGTGCTCTGCCGAGGCCTCCTCCGCATCATCGAATTTCAGACCAGCCTAGTAGAAATATCGTTGCGCCGAAACGTCGCGGGGAAAGCTGGCGCGCGATCTTGCCTTTTGCGGCGATGTAGTACTTCAGAAAGGTACCCAGGAGGATCGCTGAGACAGGGCTGCGCGGGGTTTATGCGGGATGGACCTAGTTGTGGCCGCCCTAACCTCAAATCCCGTCAATTAAGAATTTGAAGTCTTCAGATTATGCGTATTCATTTAAATCAATTATTGAAGGATTAACAATTTGTTAGTGAATAATAATCTCTCGCAATTAATTGATAATTATTATTATCGATAAATTGAAAAAACGGGAGCGCACCGTGTCAACGTCGTATAGGGTTCCAGCAGCGATCTAGCCGCGGAGTACGGCAGTGCACTCTGTGCGTGAATCTCGCTGCAACAGCCAATGTCGCAGAGCCTCTCACAATTTCTACTATGGCATGTACATATCGTATATGATTCCCCGTGGGTGGGTAATAAAGAATAGGAAAGAAGGTAGACTTCTCAAAGATGTTCTGAGTGAGAACGGACTATTTTTGTTGAATGGGCCTTCTCCAGGAGATTACCCAGCATAATTTACATGTGATGTCAGCTCGAGATGTGAGATCATAGCTGACCCCAGCTGAGGTCGAGTCCGTGTGTCTGCGAATTTTTCAATTTGTGCATTGATAACTATTCAATTATTTCCCTCGTATAGAGGTTCGGAAAGTCGAAAGAGTACGGGTGTGCGATGGCATTGCAGACGTCCGCACTACGACTGGTGTCGAGAGATGCTGAGGGCTTTTTTGCCTTGGCCTAGCCATCTCTGTCTCCTTCAGTCTTCTATAAGCGGTTGCAATAGCCGCTAACTTCGTCTTCATCTCCTTGTGGACGTTCGGCTTAGGGTTGGCAAAATTATACAGCTCGGTGATCAGCTGGTCAAGCCAGTCCCATGCCTGCGTCCTCTTTATCGCTGCAGTTGCATCAAGTGCTGCTTGTTTGGCATGCTGCCCGCTCATTTCTCCTTGATCTCTATTCAGTTTTGTTTTGTGTTGGTCCTCCATTTTGTTCCCACGAGTACCTAGGGATGTAACAACAGTCCGCCCCCGCAGAGCCCCGGCTGCTGGGGTAAGGCCACTTAATACACCCGGGGTGGGACCTGGTGCCCCAGGGACCACCGTTTGCGACGCCAACCACCCCTGGCGCCTTCCAGAACACGGCACGGTGAACACCTTGACATTGGGGTGAGGCTGTTTAAGGGAGCCCACCCTACACGCCACGTTTGGAGTTGGGCTTCTTTTCCAAGATGTCCTGAAAAGGACACGCCTTGTCTCGAACTGCTTCTTAGTTTGGGTACTTCCCTTAAGCCCCTCCACCGTCGTCAAGGTCCTGCAGTTGCTAGGAGGGGAGACAGTGAGACAGAGAGAGAGAGAGGGGGGAGGGAGAGAGAGCGAGAAAGAGCGAGAGAGAGAGAGAGAGAGGGGGGGGTTGATTGATTGGGTTTATTGCTGTACATTATGTTGTACAAAATTATGGTGGCAAAACCACATAAGCTGGTATACAGTAAATCACATGGAATATCACGGAGTAAACAATACATGCTAATAATAATAGATACATAAAATACAGAGTAAGATGAGAAGGAGCATTATGCAACAGAAAGAGCAAGCTTCGGCGGGTCCCAAACAAACGGATGAATAGCAAGTGCCAAATGGTAACGATGAAACAGGGAAGAGTGTAAGAATAAGAAGGGATAGGAAGACAGGGACAAGAGGGGGAGGAAAAGTGATAAGAGGAGAGCAAAGCGTAGGAAAAGCATTAAGAGTTGTCCCTCAGATAATTCCGCACAGCTAATCGGAAAGGCGACTGTGTGGGAAGGTCCCGCACTTCAGAGGGAATTGAGTTCCATAAATAAGCCGCAGACACGTGGAAGGAGAATCGCATGGCTTCAGTCCTGAAAGGCTTGATCATAAGGGAAGTCACCTCACCCCTCACCGGCCGCACGGCCCGACTGGCCACAAAAAAGTCAGCCAGATACACTGGCTGAACACCAAAGCCTGAATGAGGTGTTTACGCAGACCCAGAGTGGTTCTTCTCGAGTCCCGCGTATTATTGCTCTGCATTGATAATTCTGTGAACTGCTCAATAATACTGTGACTCACGCTATTTCTGTTGATCATCTCGATAATTATAATTAATTGAACCCGTGTAAATATTCACTCGTTATTGTAATTAAACTGACTGTGTTTGACCAACGTGCACGTGTTGTGATTTTTGGAACCTCTCACGCTCCCGTAAAGAATCTATTTACATTATTCATTATGATGGCTTCCGGATGGCTGCCGCGTCTATATTCGGCTTTTTGCCAACGTTTCGCAAACATTCCAGTCTGCATCATCAGGGCTAGGTTGCCCCGTTACTGATGCTCCCCATTGTAAAGAAGTCCTTATATCCCCCCTGATCCATGGAGGGGGTAGGTAGAGTGGTGGAGGGTATCCCAGCCGATCAAGATGTTTTTCATTGATCAGCTGGTCAAATTTCACCTGATTCTTCCAAGTTCTCTGGAACCGGAGTTATGGAGCACGCTTGATCGTATTACATATGCACAAGCTATCCGTTCCGCCAAGTTGAGAACAAAAAAGCAGAAGGCGAAGTTTGAGAAACTGGTCCCTCCTCCGAAGCCGAAAGTCTTGACACATACAGTCAAGTTTCCCATTAACAGAGGTCCAAGTATCCATTTTGGCGAAAGGACATAATTTTGCTGTTGCCCCAACCAAAATTCCCACCGGAGAGATCATCAGCCAGACGGAAACGACCATCTTCCACCTCCCTTCGGAGACTGGCAATGAGATCAGAAGAAAGCTGTCCAACATCCTCTACAAAGCGAAACCTCGCAATCAAAATATTACTAGGGAGGAACGCTTAGCTTTACTTAGTCTTAAGAAGAATGACAATATTGTCATCCTTCCAGCAGATAAAATAATGCGACTGTGGTCATAGACAAGGAAGCTTATTCTGATAAAACCAAAGCCATGTTGAGCAATTCGAATATATATAAAAAGCTCAACAAGGATCTAACCTCAGGTATGGAGAGGACGACGGTCAAACTTCTGAAGGAAGCTGATCTCTCTCCCGAAACCCAAAAAATCCTTAGTCCCCGAGAATCCTTCTCTTCCAGACTTTATGGTCTCCCAAAAATTCGCAAAGAGACTATCCCCCTTCGTCCAATAGTGAGCAACATTGGTACCCCCACGTACCAATTAGCTCGCTATCTGACCAAACCACTCTAAGCACTCGTGGGTCAGAATAGTTTCCACATCAAAAACTCCCAAGACTACGTGAATAAACTGTCTCACATTCAGACTAGTCCAGGAGATCTTTTGGTTAGCTTTGATGTGGAGTCCCCGTTCACGAATGTATCCATTCCCAACACTCTTAAAATTATCAAAAAATCCCAAAAAATCCCACCCAAACTCCTCCCTCCGGTTGAACACTGCCTGACTTCCACTTATTTCAAATGCCAAGGGGAGTTCTATGAACAAACATTCGGAGCAGCAATGTGTTCATCCATTTCTCCCATCATAGCAAATATTTTTATGGAAGATTTCGAAAACAAAGTTTTTAAATCAGCTCCCCTTAAACCCTCTGTTTGGTTCAGGTACGTCGACGAAACTTTCGTCCTCTGGAAACATGGAGTAGACACGTTGCCTCAGTTCCTGAATTTTATCAACTCACAACATCCGAGCATAAAATTCACTATGGAGATTGAGGAACAGAAGTCTCTTCCCTTCCTAGATGTCCTAGTGCCTCGTAATGAGGACGGAAGTCTTGGTCACCGAGTCTACCGAAAGCCTACACATACGGACAGATACCTCCATGCCTCCCCACACCATCACCCTTCTCTAAAGAACTCGGTGATAAGCTCTCTTATGTACCGAGCTCTCACTATTTCCCACCCTCAATACCTGGAAGCCGAAGTTCAACACCTGGATAAAGCATTGAATAACAATGGATACCAGAGCAAACAAGTCCACGGTGTTTTGCACAGGCTGAAAAATAAGAACTCAGCTGAAAGTGAACCTGCTGATAAAGTAGAACATCAGAAAACGGCTGTTCTCCCGTATCTTCAAGGTACGACCGATCGCATAAGCAAGGTACTACAGAAGCATGACATCAGGACAATTTTCAAACCACCAACGAAAATTGGACAAATGCTCCCCAGTACTAAGGATCGGAGACCACCGCTTAGTCTCCCAGGGGTATACAAAATCCCTTGCTCTAGTGGAAAAGTATACATTGGTGAAATCGGGAGGTGGATCAGTACACGCATCAACGAACATCAACGGTGTGCGAAAAATGGCCATATCTCGCAATCTGTACTGGCTGAACATTGGATGGACACTGGACACTCTATCCAATATGACAAGACGAAAATGCTTGCCAGCTCATAAGGGTATTTCGCCAGAAAACATCGCGAAGGTCTCGAGATCCAAAAACATCCGAACAATCTCAATAGGGATCGAGGATACCAAACCAATCCAATTTGGCACACCGTCCTCCCGGTTTTTTTAATTGGCCAGCTGATCAATTAAAAACATCTTGAATGGCTAGGATACCCCCCACGACGCTACCTACCCGCTCCGGGGGTCAGGGGGGATATAAGGACTTCCTTACAACGGGGAGCTTTAGTATTGGAGAAACCTAGTCCTGATGATGCAGACTGAAATGTTGGCGAAACGTCGGCAAAAAGCTGAATCTAGACGCGGCATCCATGCGGAAGCCATCATAATGGATAATAATATTAGCCGCGAAAGCCTCAAAACTCAAATCTATTTACATCTCGTTCATCGCTCGCTTATTCCACAGATCTTAGACCCGGCATCGAACATTTTGGTCCTTCCAGCCGAATCTGTGGAATATTTTTCGGTCTTTCGTTTTTTTGAGTGATTTAAACGGGAGTGAAAAACGGATAGCGTCTCAGCAATGGTGCTCATCCTCTGCTTCTCGACATCGAGTTCGCGGGAAATAGAGTTCGGCCGCAAGCGTTGCTCATCCGGATCTTTTTGCGCCGCATCGGGGACCTGCGATACCGACCAGGCGGTGAATTTGAATTGACCTGCGATCTCTAAAGGGAAGTTTCGTTTTTTTATTTCTCCTTTACTGGAATTTTTTTGGATTTCTCGTGTCTGCGAACTAATGGACCTGCGTCGGCCATTTATTTATTTTTTGGAACTTCGAAATTTTTTTGCAATTATTTCCAAGAATTCATTACTTTTGAGACCTTCGTTTTTCGAATCATCGGACCTGCGCTTTCAGGTTCCAGTTTATGTTGAGCTACTCCGTTGAAAATCATCCCTCAGTCGGGCTAAATGTCGAATTTTGCTCGCTCGGCAACCTTCGGGCATCGACGAACACGCACGAGGACGATCGTGCGTGTCGTATCATTTAGTATGCCATCGAACTTCATCGAGTGAAAGTGCCGAAAAATTATCGTATCCATTATCAGACAATATCGAATATCATCTTTTTTGTTAATTCGTATACAGTCCACTCGGAAATATTCTATTTATTAAACTCTGTGTTGTGTAATTTTTAGTGCATGATTATTTGTTTATTAAAGGAAACTCATCAAATTACCTCCGGCTAATTATCAACCTCAAAAACCGAACCTCACTTTTCCTTCCGACCACCCGGCTCATCAAATCGTGATTGATTTCTATCGTGTTGAAAGTGGATAATCATCAAGGATAGGGACAAGAAACAGTGTGGTGAAGGGCAGTATCACGTGGGGATCATAGACGCTGGGAACGCGCGGTGCAACGGGGTTCACACAGCTACGCGCACGGGCGACGAGAGTTGAGTCGAGTATCAGGGGTTACTCAGCGGCTCGACGGTTGGTAATTCATCGACACTTCATCGGGTTCTACGGTCGGTAACCCATCGACGGTTGGCGTAACGACGGTCGGTAACTCATCGGCACCTCATCAAACCCTACGGTCGGTAAATTATCCACTTTCTTCAAATTAAAACGCGGAATCTCATCGAATTGGTCTTGTTTTCATGTCTGACGATCCTGAACCGAAGGAATTATCTTGGGCTGAGGAAGTCGATAACTTTAATTTTGACTTGGTAAGGGGGATCGTCATCGAGATCATGGACAACGTGGAAGTTATCACCGAGAACACCGAGGGAAATTTGAAGGACCTCGAGAATCCAGAGGGAGACGGAGCTGACCTTCATGGAGACGTTCGCAGCGCTCTCGAAACTGAATCGAAAAGGAGGATCATAAGCCCGTGGCCTGTTAACTTTGAGTACAAGGTTAAGACCCAGATGAGCCGCCTGTCAGTATTGAGGGGCACCATCGGGGAGATCAAAAGGGAAGACGTCGCAAAACTCAAATCGGAGGACATCGAGCCCCATCATCGCATCGTCGAAACACAATGGATGAATTTTTCGTCTTACCACGAACAGATGCTGGAGGAGGCTGCGGAGGAGATCTTTTCACATCCTTACTTCGTCTCCGACGTCTTCGAGGAAGCTCTTCAGTCCTACACTCGAGCGACAAGAGAGTTGGGGAGCATTCAGGCAGCTATTCAAGCGAGTAATAGGGCAGAATTATCACCGGGAAAATCATTATCTAGTAATATAGAGAAGATCAAACTGCCTGACTTCGATGGGAAATATGGTAACTGAAAGAGCTTCTACGACATCTACGTCTCGCTCGGGCACAACCAGCCCTTCAGCGACATTGACAAGATGGTGAGGTTGAAGAATGCGCTGGAGGGCAAGGCATCGGAACTCATCTCCAACATCGGACCTGAGGCATCAAATTATCAATTTGTTTGGGCAAAGCTGGTCGCTCGCTATAAAAATCGAAGGCTCATCATGGCAGCTCATCTCAACAAAATTCTCAATCTTCGGGAGCTCAAGGAGAAGTCAGCGACAGGACTTCTCTTCATCATCGACACTGTCTCGGAGGCCCTAGAGGCTCTGAAAAATCTTGGAGCGCCAGTCGAGCATTGGGACATCATAGTGGCCCACATCTTGAGGAAAGTCATCGACACCAAAACCCGAGAGTATTGGGAAATGTCGCTAGGGGATTCAACGAAACCTCCTGAGTTGAAGGTCTTCATGGAGTTCCTCAAGGCCAGAGCGAGGGCCTTGGAGAACGTCGAATGAGATGAGGACGGAGCAGCAGCATGCAAAGGCTTTCAGAAGCCTAAGTCAACGGCCTCGGTTAATCAGGTGTCTTACGCGAAAAAGGCATCAGGAAAGCCATCATCGGGGACTGAGCAGACGTCTACACCACCGGTCGACAAGAAGAGGGAGTGTAGTGCCTACCAGGAAGACCATTGGCTGGGGCCGGAATGCCCAAAGTTTATGGAGCTGAGGCCACACGAGAGGAAGCAGTTCTTAACTGACAGGGGGCTCTGCTACAACTGCCTGGGTCAATGCCTTATCAAGTACCCAGATGCATGAGCAAGCAACGGTGCAAGATGTGTGGCGAGGAGCATCATACTCTCATCCACAACGTACCACTGATGTTGGCTAGGTTACGCTCTGAAGAGCAGGACGCAGCTGCGCAGCAACAGAACGCGAGCGGTTAAGTATCAATCTATTAGGACAATAAGTTGAACTGGGCTTAACCATTCCGTGTGTTGGCAGGATACATCCAGAACCTCATCCCACAGCAGCCACTCATCAAGGCAGATCCTGTCAGCGTATCATCAGGTCCATCATCACGCCAAGACACAGCATCGCAAATCAAATCTTCGGTCACGTCACTCATCGAGATGAAGAGATCATCGACCCCTCACAATCAGACTGGAGATCATCATCAATCAGAGAAATACCACATTGGACAACAACGCCATTCAAATCAACGGTGTGTTGGAGATCTTCGACAATCAGAGAATCATCAGAATACTCATCAAGGGCATCACCAACAATCAGAGAAATAACAGGTTACTCATCAAGGACAATCAGATCCACGACCATTAAAGCAGGTGGACACCATCAACGTTCTGGAAGCTCAACGAATTCTTCAGGGAATATCACAACTGGTAGTCTTGGCAACAGCTAGGGTCAACGCCCTGAATTATCAAGGATTCTCAAAGCCAGCGAGGATCCTCATTGACCAGGGTTCAGAAGTATCACTGATTTCAGAACGCTTGGTCAATCAATTGCGATTGGAACGAAAGTCATCATCACTGGTCATCATCGGCAACGGAAAAACATCATCGGGGAACACACGTAGGGTTATGAAACTCGCCTTACAACCGAGACATGACCCTGCTGTGCAGATCATCGTGGAGACTCACATCCTGAGCAAGTTGACAGCGAAAATACCGCCATTCACTTGCAACACATCAACCCCACTTCAACTAAGAGGACTACAATTGGCAGATCCTCAATTCTTGAGACCTGGGGCCATCAACCTCATCATTGGAGCTGACGCCTATGGGAAAATCATCGGAGAGAAAATCATCAGGTTTGAGAAAACCGAACTTATTGCTCAGCAGTCCATTTTTGGCTGGAGAAAAATTCCAATGCAATTGCAATTTTTGTAGTATCGGGACCAGTTTGTTGTAACGACTGCGTCGCCAAATCATCCTTCAAAACATCAACGCAGACGGCGAATCAACAATTATTAGAACTCCTAAAAAAGTTCTGGCTCCAGGAGGAGCTACCGGATACATCATCAACAGTTGTCATGAGCAAAGCTGAAGCCGAATGCGAACAACACTTTATCGAGACTCATCAGAGGGATTCGTCGGGACGTTATGTCGTGCGTCTCCCCTTTAAATCATCACCAGCCGCCTTGGGAGATACAGCATCAACGGCCAAGAAACGGCTATCTAAGCTATTGGGAAAATTATCATCAAATCCAGTCACTGATACCCTCTATAAGAAATTCATCGAAGAGTACGAGGCCCTGGATCACATGCAGCGAGCACCTTCAACTTCAGAGCCAAATCAGGCATATTACCTGCCTCATCATGAAGTGCTTAAACCAGACAGCACGACCACAAAATTGAGAGTGGTGTTCGACGCATCGCATCGCAGCTCATCAGGAGTGTCACTTAACGACATACTCCATCCAGGACCGAAGCTACAAGTAGACAGCTCCGACGTTCTTATCTGGTTACNAGTGGTGTTCGACGCATCGCATCGCAGCTCATCAGGAGTGTCACTTAACGACATACTCCATCCAGGACCGAAGCTACAAGTAGACAGCTCCGACGTTCTTATCTCGTTACGTCGTCATCCGTTTAGTATTTGGTGCGGACATTGTGAAAATGATCCGCCAGATTCGTGTTCATCGAGACGATTAGGATTATCAACGAATCTTCTGGAAAGACGACGAAGGAAAACTCATCGACTTTCAACTGACGACAGTCACATACGGCACCAGCTGCGCACCTTGGCTATCTCTGAGGGTGCTGAAGCAGTTGGTCATCGACGAAGGCCATCGATGCCCGTTGACCTCACCGACATTCATCAAGGGACGGTATGTTGACGACATATACGGAGGCGCGGAAACAGAAAAGCATCTGGAAAACATTATCAAGCAGCTTATCAAACTTTGCATGGCGGGCGGCATGCCCCTGCAAAAATGGTGCAGCAATGCACCACAAGCCCTAGAGCGACTCGGAATATCATCAGGATCAGCTCCAACCATCGAATTCGAGGAATCAACGGTGAAAGTGTTGGGACTATGCTGGCAGCCTCACACGGACACCTTCCATTATAAAGCAAAGACTTTCACCAAGGACACCATCACCCAGCGCATAATCTTGTCCGAGATTGCGCAAATCTACGATCCATTGGGACTCATCGCGCCGGTGATTGTCACGACAAAGATACTCATCCAGGAATTATGGCTGTTCAAACTTAACTGGGACGATCCACTTCCAGATGACTACAAGGATCGCTGGAAATCATTCAGAGAGCAGCTTCAACACTTGAGCAGCCTATCAATACCACGGTGGCTACATCTATCGCCCGGTACATTGGAAATTCAACTTCATGGATTTGCGAACGCATCAAATCTGGCAATGGGCGCATTGGTCTATCTCCGTACATCGGCAGCGACATCGGGAACGTCTGTCATCTTGGTTTGTGCCAAGACCAAGGTGGCACCTCTCAAGAAGAAGACCATCCCAAGACTGGAGCTCACGACAGCAGTCATGGTCACAGAACTCGTGGCTTATGTCAAAAGGGCTTTGGAATTGGACAATATCGAGATTTATCTATGGAGCGACTCATCGGTAGCCATCACCTGGATCAACGGGGACCCTGCCCGTTGGAAGGATTTCGTACAGAACAGGGTTCTTAAGATACGAGATACCCTGCCCTCTGCAACTTAGAGACACATCAATGGGAAGGAGAATCCGGCGGACTGCGCATCAAGGGGTCTCACCCCGAAACAACTGGCGGAGCACCATCTATGGTAGACAGGGCCATCATGGCTTGTCCTGCCACCAAACCAATGGCTAGCATCATCAATGGACCTAGCATCATCAACAGAGGTATCATTAGAAGCGGCACAGGAAGCGAGGCCGCCCATCATCAGCTCACATCCAGTGCAGATTGCCGAGGCAAATGCGCTAATCATCAGATGCTCATCACTCAGAAAGCTACTGCGGGTTACAGCCTGGGTAAACCGCGCAGCAAAACGCCTCAGAAGACAGTCGCTACCCGATTCTCCACAATTTGAACCAGAGGAACTCGAAGAGGCGAGACTGTTTTGGGTCAGATACACGCAGCAGCTCTACTTCGAGGCAGAAGTTAACACGCTGAGGGACGGAAACCCCTTAGCGGCCAATCATCGTATGGCAACGTTGACGCCATACCTGGATAACGACGTCATGCGATTGGGCGGACGTCTAAGACGATCAACATTGGATCCGGAGGAGAAGAATCCAATCATTCTTTCCCGTCACTCGCCATTATCATCGCTCATCATCGCGGAGGCTCATCAACGGAGCTTCCATGGAGGAACTAAACTAACTTTGGCACACATCAGACAGAGGTACTGGATCATCGGGGGACGAGCTCCAGTACGCTCCCACATCATCAAATGCATAATTTGCGCACGTCATCGAGCATTGAGGGCTCAACAGCTGATGGGACAGCTGCCAACACGACGAGTGACACCATCGAGGGTCTTTCTCATCTTTTCAATCAACATCCTGAGATGGAGAGGATCAGGGGCAAGCAAGACAATGTACAAGGCTTACATCTGTCTGTTTGTATGTTTTGCTACTTCAGCAACACATCTGGAACTGGTAANCGGAGGCTCATCAACGGAGCTTCCATGGAGGAACTAAACTAACTTTGGCACACATCAGACAGAGGTACTGGATCATCGGGGGACGAGCTCCAGTACGCTCCCACATCATCAAATGCATAATTTGCGCACGTCATCGAGCATTGAGGGCTCAACAGCTGATGGGACAGCTGCCAACACGACGAGTGACACCATCGAGGGTCTTTCTCATCTTTTCAATCAACATCCTGAGATGGAGAGGATCAGGGGCAAGCAAGACAATGTACAAGGCTTACATCTGTCTATTTGTACGTTTTGCTACTAGCATCCGACGGAACGCAATGGAAATTTAATCCTCCTCACTCGCTGCAGATGGGAGGCAAGTGGGAGGCTGCAGTGAAATCCACGAAACATCATCTACGAAGGGTCATCGGAACCTCGACCTTGACGTACGAAGAATTTATGACTCTTCTGACGCAAGTCGAGGCCATACTCAACTCACGACCACTCTGCCCACTCACAAACGACCCGCAGGACACATCAGTCCTAACACCAGGACATTTCATCATAGGAGAAGCGCTGACGACAATTCCAGAGCCTTCACTTCAGCAGATCAACACAGCAAGACTGAACAGATGGCAAATCATCTCCCAGAGGCTTCAGAATTTCTGGGAACACTGGGCACGAGAGTGCATTCATCGTTACCAGCAAATCTATCGGTGGAAGCAGCCAACGAACGAAGTAAAAATCGGTTCGTTGGTCCTCATCATTGACGAGCGGGAGCCACCAGCCAAGTGGCCTCTGGCTCGAGTCATCGCAATTCATCCGGGACAAGACAACCTGACCAGAGTTGTCACACTGAGGAAAGGCAACCAGGAGACTCGAAGGTCTATCCACAAGCTGGTGCCTTTGCCGATCAACGACGACCTTTTGGAAGGTCAACAGGGATATGTCATCATAATCATCAGCTGTACATCGTCACCGGGAGGTGACGCAGAGCGAGCGGGATGTTGAAAATCATCCCTCAGTCGGGCTAAATGTCGAATTTTGCTCGCTCGGCAACCTTCGGGCATCGACAAACACGCACGAGGACGATCGTGCGTGTCGTATCCTTTAGTACGCCATCGAACTTCATCGAGTGAAAGTGCCGGAAAATTATTGTATCTATTATCAGACAATATCGAATACCATCTTTTTTGTTAATTCGTATACAGTCCACTCGGAAATTATCTATTTATTAAACTCTGTGTTGTGTAATTTTCAGTGCATAATTATTTGTTTATTGAAGGAAACTCATCAAATTACCTCCGGCTAATTATCAGCCTCAAAAACCGAACCTCACTTTTCCTTCCGACCACCCGGCTCATCAAATCGTGATTGATTCCTAACAACTCCTTCTAAAGGAAAAAATTTATTATAATTTTTAATCAGGACCGGCGTTATCGGGTTTTCTTGGTCGTTTTGGCCTGCTCGTCTTTTGTAAGTCTGAAATTTGCTCTTCGGTTCCGATTCTTCTTATTGTGCTTTTGCTTGGGGTTCGTTTGTTTTCCTCATTGCACATCGTTCATTGGTTTTGATCGATGGATACTTCTTTTAATCAATGATGTCATCTCTTGATGTCATACTCACTCTCCAGAAGACCCGCGCAAACTTCATCGAAAATTTAAGTTCGGATATTTTGAAGGACGATCCTTCGAGGCAATGCGCCATTGCCCTTCGTGAAAAGCAGGCTCTACTCGAGAATTATTTCAGCAAATTGGAGCTCACTCACGAAGAGATGTTAATAAACCCTTCACGCTTTGAAGTCAAGGACCTGCTTGATGCCGAATATATTAAGTTCAGAATCTTTGATCGTGCTCCATCCCAATTTGCGTCAGCCAAAGACCTTCTCTCTCTTCTCCTAGATAAGTGCGATGCGTTCAGGAATCTGACGTCCATCGCTAGGAAGGAAGTCGTCGACTGGCTTTACCTCTGTTACTGCTGTATGGGGAAACAGATTCAGGGTGTGCCAAACCATCCGTAGATGCAACCACAGCCAGGAGAGGCATCATACCCTGTTGCATCTCGATCGCTCTCGTCGTTCAGCTCAACGTGGTCCTGCGTTTCAGATAGCTCCTCTCACCGATTCGGGGATTGAGCGTCAGAATACCTCTGCTCCGTTGACCAGTGTCGAGTGTTCTTCGTCTTCGGTTCAGTCGGTAACCACTTGTTGATGTTGACGAGATGAACTTGGCACGTGTTGCGCAAGCACCATGAGGGTTGAGGGTCTCCGAAGCATTTCAAGTCGGCCCGTCTGACGTCTCTTCAGGTAAATCGATCGCACGTGGTGCTCAGAGCTTAGCCTCCCTGAAGCCTCGTCTCATCAACTCTTATAGCCCCTCGTATCAGCTGAAGTAACAACCTTCTGACTTCGGATGAAAACATCTTTCTTCTTTCTTTCTTTCTGACTTCGGATGAAACATCAAGCTTTCTAGTCCCGAGCACACTGGACATGCAGACACTGTCTCCGGACAAGATCATCCTATTTCTGGCAATGTATGTCCGCACTGACTTGCTGACGGCGGGGAGGGTAAACGGATCGCTCATTCTTCCTTCTAATTTTATTTTGATGTTCAATATTCTATTTAGATATTGAAAAATGAATCACTTAACTGCTCAATAGTCGCATAGCTCTACGAATTCATCATTCCTCAAATGAGATGTCGGACCTTGATGAGGATTTACGCCCCTCATTATCGAACCGAGCTCAGTTTGGGAGTAAGTCTTTTGGGGATCAATGCAATTTGCACCTCCATGACTCCTGACTGTACTTACATTGGGATCATCGCGTTGAGAATTCGCTCAGTATACATGGATAGACCTTCGTCACACAACTTTTCAATTGAACTTGGTGAAGCCAGTTCTGAGTTGAACTTTCACCAGACCAGCGTATAAAAATATGAGCCAGAGACAAGCCACATCTCAAAGGGAAACCATGGTCCAGCGATGATCAGCATGTACGATCCCATTGTGTGAACCAAGAATCAGCTCAATAGTTAGGTGTTCATATTGAAAAGATAACGAATGGTTCTACGTTCGATCAACTCTACGTTGAGAACATTGTATTGAACTTCCGTAGGCTGTTGACAAGTAGTCAAACAGCAGCTCAATTGAGATCAAACTTCACAGAAAGTTTCAGCTCTACCTGGGATTGATCTACGGTATTATTCGTCCAGAGTGATATCTTGGTCAACTCATTGAACTTCGATTTCTTGAATTTCCCTGAGTAACATTGGATTCTTTTGTTCTAGTTAGTTTCGCTAGATTATCATCAACTATCTTGATCGGCTCAGAATTGAAACTGTGTTGGTAAGGCGTCGCCAGACGTCAACGATCATCTCCTGGTCTATCTTAATGTTCGAAGGGCTCACGGTATCAGAAACATTGATGAGGAGTCATGAACCTTGTCCTCAAATCTGGTATCAACCAATACCTTCAATGGACCATAATGGAAGGATTATGACTCCGTCGAATTCTTCTCAGTGAAGAAACTTCTGCCCAGCCAAGAAACTTTATTTTGACCAGCTATCACAAGATTTCGTTAGATCAGTACTGCTTTGCTCAACAACTAGCACAGTCGTCATCATCTGACTCACTTCGAACATGGGTCTACCAACTTCCAAGGAATTCGCGACTTCGACGGATTCGGGAGGACTCATATTTGGTTAACTACAGCTCAGCTCACGGAATAGAAGGTCGGGTGGCACAATCCATCGTGGTTTATAAAAAATTCATCGTCTTGGTCAGCTCGAAAGATCTCTTCAGGGAACAGCAGACCTTGAAGAGAAACCTTATGTCGTACTCTATGTGAAAGTCCAGCATCCGCAGATCTAGGATCTCATATCGTTTTACGTCCATTGTCAAGCTCCTTCGGACCACAACCATTTGTCAGCGGTTTATTGCTCGGCTCAGAAAAGTTCCTGGCTCATCGTCGGAAACGTCGCTCTACCCTGGTGCCATCGAACAACCTCAACTCTTCTGGATAAAAGCCAGTCAGTCCGCGCATCTCTCCGTTAACAGCCCTGTCCGGAGGGCAGAAACTTAGTCCAACGTACCCGCTCACTCCTCTAACAGCGTTTTTTGGATCACCAGGGAGTTCTTCGTGTTGGCGGAAGACTAAAATTCGCTCAATTTGACTGCGAAAATAAGCATCAGGTTATTCTACCTCGGGATTCTCTGTTTGCTCAGCTTATTATCAAAGACGCTCATCTTCGAACTCTTCATGGAGGAATACAGCTCGCTCTTGGCCAACTCAGACAGTCTTACTGGATCATCGGAGGAAGAGCTTCAATGAGATCATTCATTCTGAAGTGCGTTCCCTGTGCAATACAGCAAGGAATCAGGTCTCAACAGTTAACACGGGCAACGGGTTAGTTCCCCGTTGCCCGTCTCACACCTGGCCGGGCGTTCCTCAATACTGGAGTTGATTACGCCGGACCAATATCGCTCCGCTCATGGAAAGGACATGGTCATAAATCATACAAAGGATGGCTCGCAATTTTCGTTTGTATGGCTACGTCCGCGGTTTATCTCGAAGTCGTATCAGACTATTCAGCTGAAGGCTTCATAGCTGCGGATCGTCGTTTCGTTGCCCGGCGCAGACTCTGTAGGAATCTTTTTTCCGATTGCGGAACAAACTTCCTCGGAGCCGATAAGGAATTTCGAAGCTCTTCTTGGTGGCATCTCAGGAATCCCATCAGCCATGGAAGCTCGAACCCTTCTCTCGGAATGTTGATGAAGTCAACGCCCTCACCTCAGGACAGTTTCTGATCGGTAAAGCTCTGACAGCTCTGACTGAACCTTCTCTGGAGCAGTTGAACGTCTCCCGATTGTCTTGATGGCAGCTCAACCAGCAGAAGGTCAAGTACTTTTGAAAATGGTGGTCTACTAGCTATCTTCAGCATCTGCAGTCCATCTCGAAGTGGCACCACCCACTTCACGACATCAAGATTGGATCTATAGTCCTCTTCACCGACGAGAAATTCCCACCGACGAAGTGGCCTCTCGCTCGGGTCATCGCTCTTCATCCTGGTAGAGATGGACTCATCAGGATGGTTACCATCAAGACGTTAAGCTCAACTCTTCAACGGCCCATGTCGAAGCTCGCTCTGCTGCCCGTCTCGACCAGCGATACATAAGATCATCTTGATCAGCCACACCTAAGATCTTCTCGACCAGCGATACCTATGATCGTCTCATGTGAAATCAGCTCTATTCTGTTGGGTTCATCGTTAATCCATTTTCGGATCAAGTCATGACGAGGATTTACGACCCTCGCTTTGGCAACTGGCTCGGATTGGACGTGAGTCTACCGGAACCGGACGGAATTTCCGACTCCAACGATTCTGGCAGCACTCACAATTGGTCGTCGCTGATGAACTCCATTAGTGATGTTGCTCCTCGAGAAATTATTGTCCTGAAATCGATTAATCTTTTTTTATGTTACAGACCAGCGGAAAAAGGTATCAGCGATTGCTGACGGCGGGGGAGAATGTTCGGTTTTCCACCGAATTATTGCTCCGGCACACGCACATATACACGCTTGCACATACACTAGTTTCGCTCGCATGCTACCATGGCTTTACCCACAGCTAATCTGCTCTCTCACCTCAGATAACCAGTGGCCTCTCACCTCTGACACCTGAGGCGCCACTTGATGGATAATTGTCTAGTGAATGCCCCCATTTGAATTGGGACACGTTCGGATCTTCGATGATTGACATCTGCAACCTTGCGGTCCTTTAATCGCTCTCATTTGCATTTCGGCCATCGTACAGTGTACTTTGCATTCTGCGAATTGCTCTATTGTTCTTCTCAAGTCCCGCGTATTATTGCTCTGCATTGATAATTCTGTAAACTGCTCAATAATATTATGACCCGCGCTATTTCTTTTGATTATCTCGATAATTATAATTAATTGAACACGTGTAAATATTCACTCGTTATTGTAATTAAACTGACCGTGTTTGACCAACGTGCACGTGTTGTGATTTTTGGATCCTCTCGTGCTTTCGTAAAGAATCCATTCACATCTCGCTCGTCGCTCGCTTATTCCACAGATCTCAGACCCGGGATCGCACATCCATAATACTATAAAAGGAAACTTTGAAAAATCGCCAACTATTAACATTTTTAATATAATTGACGCAAAATAATATTTTTAATATAATTACCGTAAGAAAAAATAAATCCAATTTTTTTCCATTTTGAGACGCGTGATCACAAATTAAGACTGTTTTCACAGTTTAAATGTACTGCGCATTGCGCCACTTTGAGACAAGTGCGCGCGCAGAAAGAGGTGGGGCTTATGGAATCAGCTGATCGTTTTACCACATATGGGGTTAAAAATACCAAATAATTTATTACAGCAAAACTAGTAAATGTGGACTATTGGTTTCTAACTTAATTCTATAGAGACTTATTCCCACTATACGCTGGTTTTTAATTGAAGCTACATAGATTCTTGGTGTTCCCCTAAGAATCCTGATCTTTTTCAATTTTTTTAGATATTTTCAAATTTAGAGATGTGACATCCGTCGAAAAATGCATTAAAATACATTTTTCCTAAATAATTTTCTTTACAAAAGACCCATTCTTTTTGTTGTTACGTCAAGAATGGGTTACTTGACACAACTTTATTAAATTAAAATTCAATATACTGAACCAAAAAAACAAGATTAAATTCAAAGATCGTTTCGAAATTAAGGAATAGAATTCAAGCACAAAACCCATTTACAAAGGTCCCCTTTTACTTCAATTTTCTAAACCCCAAAAGTATTTGGAATCAAAGGTTGGAAAGGTTCACTTGGAGTAAAATGAAAAGAATTTTGAATAACTTTAAAGTGACTCAATAGAGTCTATATTTTAACAAAACAAGTAGAAAAGTATAACTACAACATTCGACTTACATTCACTGCTCTGCTTTCAGTCGTAAAGTATTTTGTATGTGGTTAAAAGTAATGCCGCACTGAATTTAAGACGTTGGATTAAATTCTTTATTTAAATGAATCAAATAATAGTTACAAAATTTGGACCCACGCTTAGAATTTGTTATCAACAGTTTTCCGTTTCAAGAGTTCAGTGTTTATTGAAATTTATCGTCACACGTGGAAAGTGCATGAC
>NW_021680747.1:184595-204027 GCF_001412515.2 Diachasma alloeum
TAAGGAGACGAGACTAGACTCAAATGTTTACAGTGCATCTGATATTGCATAGCTGATATCTCCTTAATCTAGGAGAAACTCGACGTTGGGAACATTTTTATCGTTCACAGATGTGTGCAGCCGAAATATTCCTAACATCGAGGGGGTCACTTTCCCCGGTCACAGAAGATAATTTGGGTTTCGAAAGTCGCTTCTATCACTGAGATAATTGAATGACGACGTAAGAAAATGAATTTAAATGAATTTTCTGACGGATGTCACATTGTAAACACATACCTGTCCCAATGGTCAAATGGACAATAGCAAGAATCAATTCTGAGTATCGAATATTAACAATCACAAGGGTCAAATGTGGAAACCATATATTCGAAGAATAATAGAAATGGAAATGAAGAGACGACACCTATTAATCAAAAACTAGAATATAATCATGTAACAATTAAAACCGTGAATTGTTAGATTAATTTATTTATCTTTAAGACATAAGAATCTTCAAAATTAGGAATTCAATAATTATACTAAAACAAATTCCATCCATAAATGAAGAGTACAATATTCTATTCAATTTATCATGATGAGATTAGAAAAATTAGAACTGGCTAGCGAGTGGACTTGTCAAATTATTGATCCATTCCAAGATAACGACAAGGGGGCGAATCTTCAGACAAACGCTCCTCTTCGAATAATCGCGGCGCCTCCAAAGCCATTATCATACTTTGGAGAACGATCGGCACCATACCGGGGGACAGATACCTTACGAGAATCGGACACGTGGGGAACCGATAAAGTTATAGAAATAAGAGTCTCGACCAACCAGCACCGAGATAGCCACGTTGTCACGAGGGGAGACTCGCCATGTGTCGAAGCTCGACGGAGTTCTACAATTATAAAAATCTTACGTGGACTAACACCAAAAAAATAAGAAAATACTTGGTCACCAGGGTAACACCCCATGCATCATGGTCAAATCAAGGATATATAAGGGCTGCTCGAGGGCACCGAATTCAGTTACCAGTACACCTCCATCATCTACAAGTCACCAGTCGTCAAAGTCGTCGTAACTCCGACAATCGACTTGCACTTCAGCCGTTGGCTTGTGCATTTACTTTTGAGATTTCAACCTCAAAAAGCCAAACTACGATATCATCATTATATTCTTCGATAATCTCAAAGTAATACGTAGAGTTTTTCATAACTTTACTTTCTATAAAAAGTCTTTCATGACTCAATTTCAAATTAAATAGAATCTTTTATGATTCTTTCTTTAAAAAATACTCATACATCTTATCGATAGAATTTGGAAAATAATTATCTTCATTCAAAATAATTTAAATGATACGAAAACATTTTTGAAACAATTGTCAATCGATATCGTAAGTGTCACCGATCAACGAAACAATTNATTTGGAAAATAATTATCTTCATTCAAAATAATTTAAATGATACGAAAACATTTTTGAAACAATTATCAATCGATATCGTGAGTGTCACCGATCAACGAAACAATTCATCTAAGTCAAAAATCATTAGTTACTAAGATTGTAAACTCACTCTTACTGATGAAAATATAAAGTGTTAAAATTATTTTGAATTTAAACCTTGTGAATCCTTTTCGAAATTATCCTCTCGACAGATTAAAAAGACAACGAGTAAATAAGAGAATATTCAAGTGCTATTTGCAAATTTCCCAATAATTGACCTTCTATTAATTCGATTTGAAACTCCAACTATTTATCTTTCGAGATATTTCCATTTTGCGATTTAAACATTCGACTCTAAAAATTATTTCATCAAAAAGTTTTCATACTTTTTCATGTCAGTTTTTCATGGCTGACACACAGTGTTACTGAAGAAAGGTTTCGTCCATTCTGACATGACAGAGACAATTTTATCTATCGAATGGGTATTTTTTCATCCCCGGTGAAGTAAAATAGCACCTACATGCCAATTTGACTACACAACGTCTCTCAGCCATGTTTTCTTGTGTACCCATCAGTGACACTGACGAGATGGGTGCAGTAGATCTCCACATCCATTCCTAACGCCAGCAGTTCTACTCGGAGAAGTACGACTAAACGAGACATCCATCAAAGCATTACAGCCCAGAAATTTCGGCACGTGGAATCCAAAAAATTCCGGGATCGATAAAACTTATACCTATAAGTTGAGAACATTCTCCTGAATAACATATGAGACGAAGTCCTCTGGGGATGGATCGCGGATTTTTTAATCAATTAATAGTATATTGTGTCATAAGGGTGGTAAGCGGAGGTTTGTGAAGAGTGCTGCAAACTCATATGACTCGCAAATCGATGCTACCATCCGAATAAAGCATACTATTTTTTGTCACTAAGCTCCGACAAGGCGAGGGTGGGGCGGGGGCTCAGGTGCGGGGTCCAGGGGACGCAGCCGTCGCTGGGGAACTACGCGCACTCGACTGTAAAAAAACCAAATGATGAAAAAGAAATGCTTTTTAAAAAATTGAGATCGCCTTGCCGTAAAAACAAAAAATAATAATCAACGATTTTAATTATCAATACTCTAAAAATTGGGGCCTTTTTGAAATTTAATCTTCATTAAAAAAATATACAAATATAGTGTAGATATGGAATTTTTCCATATATAAAAGAATGTCAGAAGACTTTTTTTTAACTATTGGAGTTTTCATCATATTTTCCGAAATTTTAAAAGAAAAAAAAATTAAATATGTTTAAAATATTGGATTTACCTCAATTTTTAAAAAATTATACGTTTCACCACAAATATGCGAAGAAATAGGATGATGGTAATCTCTTCTCGTAGAAAAGATGGAAGATTTTCACATATAAAAGAAACGCATAATTTTTTTCCGAACTCATAAAAAAAAAACACGATGGCATTTCACCTCTTCTGTTACCGACAGAGTAGACAGAATCACTTAATTGCATACTGATGCGACGGCCATATTGGCCGGATCCGCCGAAGCCACAGCCATAATGGCTCCCTTCATGTTTCACTTGTACAAAAGTTATGGAGGTTATGTATCTAGTAACTGTGTGACTTTACGAAACAAGGGCCGGTAAGCCTCACTTACCATATCTGGTATAGCTTTACGGTATCGTCTTGCTAAACGCCATTTACCTCCCCTGAACATAGCTACCATAAGTCACACTTATCGGGCCTCAGTGATGAAAAAACTTAGTTTATTATTGCACATGCATACAATATTTTATGTTATTGGGCTCGCTCCACTCAATTAGATCGCGGTTTATCTGGTCTAATGACATAATATTAGGTCCAGCCCGTATAATAACTTCCCACTCGAATAAAACTTGATGTGTCGAAGAAATAACAAAACTGAAATCTAGAGCAAATAATTATGTGTTAATTTAATGCCACAACATATGTACTAAATTCTACGCCTTTTTCACAAAAAATTCTTCATTTCGAAGTTGAAACTTTTATGACCGAAAAGCTGCCACGTATCTCCATTTTTCTTCTCATATTTGTAATATTCTACTATTCATATGACATATGTACTAATGATACCATGTCGTGTTAGAAATTTTCGTAAAATGATAGAAAGAAAATAACAACAGTAAGAGCAATAATAAATTCATTTTCCGCGAATAAATTCCTCAAGAATAATGGTATAAGCAATGACAAAACGAACACAGTCCATTTTTCGACTTCGTGCGTCCGGTCTCAAATTTCAGCTCGATCGAAAATCAGCGCTCGTGGGAATGCTGATCCAAACAAAACGTTGGACCAAGCACTCGCACTCGCTATAGCAATAAAACCAAAGAAAAAGAAACAAAATTTCACAAAAGAAAGAAGAAAACAAAACCAAAACCCCGATCACGCCACCGCACCACGTGACCCCTCTTGCTTAAAATACAAACCCATCAAAATTACCCTTAGCGAGAAAATTTATCGAATAGAAATTCAGTAACGTCTTGCATGCCGAAATGGCATGTCTTTTGGATTGAGCTCCTTGGAACAATCACGCGTTCACAACTTCGGAATCAGTTTAAAAAGTCCTGCCCGACGCACAAGTGATTGAATCCAAGTAAAATTCTACGAGAAGTATTCTCGCTACCATAGATTTTTAGTTCTATTTGAATTTCGGCGCGTTACGGTCGAAACAGACAGTTTATTTTTTTCTCAGACTGTTATTTGATTAAAAAATCTGAAAATTGGGGAAAATGTTGGCTACAGGTGGTACATTCATGGGAAAATTTTAATTTTTCAAATGCTCCATATGATCCTTGAAATAGGGTTCCACGAAAAATCGTAAAAATCGACTTTTCAGGATTTTCTTATAAAAAACAGTTCATGTCCATCCTAAGAGAATAAAAAGTAATGATAAAAGTAATTTCAAGTAATGTAATATTATTACCTGAATTTTTCAAGTTTTTTATTCACTTTTCCTAATATTTGTACCGCTTAAAACCCATTTAGAAGGATTCTATAACGGGTTCTTCTTTAAAATTTGTTGATTTGATTGGCGTCTCCAATTTTTGAGTCTTTCCATTGAATGATATGCGTGAAAAGAATTCAAGAATGGCGCCGAAATCGTTTCAGCGTTCTGCCATTACGAGGCACTGACCGGTCAGCTGTTCCTTGTTCCTTCAAATCAAATAATTCCTTCCTTCCAATAAAATAATTTATTCAACATTGCTCATGGAAATATATTCAATACTATTGATGAGGTCCAGCGTGATTTTCTGGAAAATCAGCGAGCTGATGGTCGTATTGGTTTTATGAACAACATCGAGTCACTTTTTGATAAAATGGAGCAAGAGGAGCTGCGAAGAAAACAAATGATCGAGGAAAGACTGAAGAAGAGTGAAAAAGAGAAATCTGTTTTGGGTAAGTTCCTCATCACCGTGATAATTCTTTCCTTGATTTTTCGCATATATTATCACATTGCCACTCAATTTGTCACATTCCCTTGAATGATCATGGAATGATTCCCCAGAATAATCTCCGAAATGATTCGTTTCCAAAAAAATCTAGAAAAAAAAAATTCCTGTGGAAACTATTGATCTATTTTCTCCACACTTCAAAATAATGTTTTTTTTACAGAGGCATTGGTAGAACTGGAGTCGAGTGATAGTAGTCCTCCCTTAACTTTGAGTCAAAGAAGTCTTGGGGCTTATTCTGGAGTCTCTATTGACTACGATCCTGACAATAAATGTACCACCAGCATCAAAGAAATCTCGAGGAGCTCTCAACATTTTCACCCCCAAAGTTGTTGGAGCTCTGGACACATGTCGAGTGAACGACAGAAATGCAGTGCACTTAATTGCTGCCGTTGGGGAGGCACTTAGTTTTGATTTAGGTTCATTGATCCTCAACAGATCTTCTATTCGACTGTATCGGCAACAAGTCCGTGAAGCCCAAGCTCTGCATATAAAGAAAGTATTCCAGACTAGTGAATTGAAAGCTCTCGTTTTACATTGGGATGGAAAATTGCTGCTCGATATTTTTCAGCATGAAGTGGTTGACAGAGTGCCTGTGCTAGTATCAAATGGTGATGTTCAAAAATTATTAGGTGTTCCCAAGTTGGAAAACAGTAAGGGAGTAATCCAAGCAAATGCTATTCTCACCGTTTTAGAAGATTGGGCCCTATCACAAGGAATAAAAGCATTATGTTGCGATACGACCGCTTCTAATCTGGGGAACAAAAATGGAGCAGCAGTACTTCTGGAACGTTTATTGGGGATGAACATTTTATGGTTCCCGTGCAGGCACCATATATGAATTAATTCTCCGTTGTGTTTTCGAATGTGAATTGCCTTCCACAACTGGTCCTAATGTACCAATTTTCAAAACCTTTCGGGATAATTGGAAAGAAATTGATCAATTGAAATTCCAAAGTGGAATTGAAGATGAGAGGGTCAGAAGCATTGTGACAGCTGAGCACATCGAGAGGATAACAACATATGGGACATTCCATGTCAACTCAGGAACCCCGGATTTTTTTTTGTTCAGAAAAAATGATTTGATTCCCGCATTTCGGACTACTATATATAGACAGTATTCCTGCCAAATTTCATTGCCTCATGATTTATTGTTTCTGAGATAATGAATACCAAACTTTAAATTTTCAAAAATTCATAACTTTTGAATGGCGCATCCGATTCGAACAAATAAAAAGAGAAAATTTTTGTTTTCGTTCATACTTTCAGAAAAAAAAATACTCTATAGGCATGAAGAAGCTTCTACACCTATTTTTCGATGAATTTTTACGTTTTTATTTTTTTTCGGCTCCAGGGCCGTTCGGTATTCGAGTGGAATTTTTTTTTTCTGATAGAGGACATCCATATATGATGTAAAAAAATACGCCAATATGAGACAGACAACCAGTGCACCGGAGAACATTTTTGGTTCCTAAATTTTCGTGTTTTTCCGCTTTTTAGGGGAGTTGCCTCGTCTTTATTAAGAAAGTGATATTTCAATCCATACCTTTGATGAATATGAGTTAGAAAAGAGATTCATCACGATAGAAAAGAGAAACAATGCTTCGGGAAAAAAATTTTCTCTGAAATTTTTGAGTTTTTTCGCTATCTATGAGAGCTATCCAAAGAAACAAACGTGTCAATTAATATTTTTTGCTCATAACGATGAAAAAGAAAGCCATCATGGAAGAGACAAGCAGTACACCAGAAAAATGTGATTTCTTCGCAATTTTCTCATTTTTTCTCCTTTTCTCTTTTTCTTCTTCTTTTCAATCTTCTTTTTGCTTCTGTTTCACCTTTCAATCGACAGTTTTCCCTTCTGCTAGATGGGAGGGACTATCAACAACATTATAAACCTCTTTCGAAAGACAAAGTACTCATCCAAAGAAGTGCGAAACATGGAAATACAAGTGTTATTTTATTGTAACGACCTTTTTACATTTTTACAATAAGAGGCTATTATTTACCGTCTCCAACTACTACTTGCCCAATTACACTGATTTACTATACCTGTATTTATCACGATTGCTGTTTTCTAAGTGCTTTCCGTTTTGTTTTTGTTTGTTTTCGTTTCGGAAAAACTTCTTGGTTTTCCGCAGCCAAATATCATTTCATTAACAATTGCTCTCCCGGTTTCGGAATGAAACAATGGTGTTTTTGAATGACTGAAATAGCTTTGGCCCTATCAAATCTTTCCCTCAATTCAGTTTTTATATTCTCATGTTCGTCCTTGGTGAAAAAAAACATCAATTCCTTTGAAATTCTCTTTTGACCATCGAAACAAGCATCTGGCGTCAGGATGGATTCACCATGGACGATTTGCAAGCTTCTACGTCTCGCTTCTCTTTTGAAAACAGCACCCACACCGTCACAAGCTCCTTTACCGTGTGTGGTTGCATGGAAATGGGCCTCTGCATCTATTCCAAAATCAGTCTTACGATGCCGAAGATTAGCCATTTGGTAACGATTCTTGTAATGCTGTGCAGCTCCATCGGTGACATACATGACTCTCTCGACATCTTTGCAGTTATTCTTCACATGTTGTATTAGAATTTTCTGTACCAAGTAAACAGCTGCGGTATCGTGAGTAGTGCTATCTGACAAAATAACTAAACTCCGATGCTGGATCTCGTTTCCTTCGCGATAGTAGTAAACAACGGGATGGACTGTACATTGGTCATTGTTGTAGTGGAAGGATTGAGCAGCATCTTGAGCCACAAAGGCATAATTTTCTGAGAAATCACAGTGCACTAGTACTTCGCCGTTATTCCAATTCTCTTTTCGATCTTTAACAAAAGCTGGTTGTTCTTTAGCGATGAAGTGATGGCATTTTAGGGCTTTCAGTTGGAAGGCCGTGGAGACGATCACCCAGTCGTCGAAACGGATCGCCATTGGGTTTTTAATTTAGTTAAGTTGCGTTTGCGTTTAAGTTTTCGTTGGTAAAGCCCTAATTCCTCTCCGAAAAGTGCCTTCTGTAGATAAGCTACCTTATTCCGGTCGTAGATGGAGTGAATCCGCTCAGCCATCTCAGTTTCACGTTGAGTTCAAGTAATTACAGTTTTGTTCAGTTCAAATAATTAGAATCAATTATAGGAAAATTCAAATTTAAATCTTTAAATATGTCGCGCACAATTACCCCGGGAATCGATAGTTCGCATCTCCAACACTCGAGTTAGTACCGTACGGGGCTAATCTCCCCCAGACTCCCCACCACTACGCAACAGGCCCGAGCGGACACACGCTAGTCGCCATTACAGTATCCACCCGAACGACGAAAAGTGAGGTACGAGTCGATTTAGTTCCCTAAACAAGTTCTCTTTCGAAGTAATTATCGAGGCCCCGTGACCAAAATTCTGTCGAAGTCAACGCTCCAGATCATGGTAAGTACTCGTTTACTTATTTAGAAGTGATTAAAAGTGAATTAGTGCGGTTTTTCGTAAAGGAAATTGGACCACTTGGGATGGCGTCGCTACTTTGCGACAGGACCCCAGCGTCGACATACATGGTTTGAGGGGTAGAAAACCCTTCAAACGAATAAATCAAAATAGTAATAATGCTACCTACTATAACGTTTGTGCAAACATTCATGCTTTATGCGTCTCGCTACGGCGATTGATGCAACTTGCTACCTGCTTCATTGCTACCTTTTTTGCTTGCTACCTTTTCTAGCTCTCTTTACGTAATTATTCTACGCTACCTATTTTTTTTTTATTTCTCCAACTCACAAGAGTTTTGGAGGAAAAATTAGGTTACCTGAATTGTTCTTAAGCTACCTTTCACGCGTTTTAATGCTCTCTAGCGTTCGTTCAGTTTTGGATTCCGGTTGGGCATGGGGACGCTATCTTTTTAGTTATCTTTACTTTTATGGTTGGAATCCAGAACAATAAAATTATCTGAGCTCTCTTGCGTTAACGAATAAACTACCTATTATCTTAGAAATCATTTGAGATCGTAAGCTACCTATTTTCATGGAGAAAACCTCCTTTTTCGGGTTAGAAATGCTCCATTCCGGTAAATCAGCCACGTGGCTGATTCAAGCCCCCTAGCTCATTTTGCTACCTTTTCGGTGGATGAGATCCCCGATTTTAATACGTTATAAATGGCGTAAGAATTAAGTGAACTATTAGAAAGGTGCTCCAGAATTCGAAATTCGATTAATTACAGTCGAAAATAAGAAAAATTAGTACCTTTCGTAAGCTCTCTCTTTATTTCGCGTAGCTACCTCATCTGTTGTCCCTCGCACGTACGCTACCTTCCTATAGTCTCTCTCTCTCTCTCGGATTCGTGTTCCCCTCGTGGACAATACTTTTGCTTCTTTCTATCAACTTTGGATTGGGATCGCTTTCTTTTTCATACTTAAAATTATTATTCGCATCTTTCGAGTCTTTTGGAGTTTAATGGATCATTTCAGAGTATTTAAAATTATTTTGAGTCACATTGATATAATTTTGTATTTGTACGAATTTACGATTTTGTATTAATATCGGCAATAGCGAAACACGTCAGTACAATTATGTTTATTATTCAATATCGACCTTACCTATCCCGTTTAGAATTTAACACATTGCTTTATTGGTTTCTCGATCGATGATTGGCTTTGTTAATGGATGTTCTCGTCCACGAATCCACCCCTCTCTCCACGACCCGCACACTGAGCAGCCGAGTAAATCCCGTACCTTCGTAATCCACATTTCTGCGTATGGTTTGTGATGTTTCTTGTCGTTATTAGATTTTTGGAGACAATCAATATTTAGTTTTAAGAAAATACGGTTCCGTTTGCGGTTTGTCGATTCCGTGTTGCTAAAAATCGGCTGGCGCCTTAAATACACGTAGTAAGGATTGGATGAGCTGCTGATTGTTCCCGGAGTCCAGTTTTAGCGTTATGGTTTTTGGCGTTTCAGACTTAGGGTTTATTGCGTATTTGTTGAGGCCAAAGAAAAATCATTACATGCCAAATTCAGAAGCGATTTTCCGCTCGCTCCACGACTGTGGAAGAACCGTCAAGATTTGCAAGCGCTCACCGTACTTTTCCAGATCATTGAATTTTTGGTAATGTGGTAATATAGCGACTCCAACGAATTTTTCGAGGAAGCTGAATTATTTTCTCATCCAATATAAATAGAAATTGAAATCAGGAAAAAAATTGAGTCGGACTCAATTAGGTCAATAACTTGAAGGGGGTGACTGGGTCAAATTTTGGCCTTTGTGGGGTTCATACCAGCTGCGTCCCCGTCGCGAACCCTGGGTAATGCTAAGTGCTGGTGAAGCTTGATACTTTGAAAAATAAGTGCTTCACTACACGTTGAATTTATATGAACACCTCATAATTGAAATTTCATAAATTGCTTTTAGAAAGGAAAGCGCAGAAAGGGAAGTCCCGTACATCTACATGAGCATCCACGTTATTAAGTATGATGGCTATGGCTCAAAGGAGGTTAAATTCATATATTGCAACTAGGTTCCGACAAAATATACGTCAAATTACTTCAAGTTCAATATAAAAAAGTTAATTACCGAATTTTTTCTTCAAACCATCCAGCATTTCTTCTAATTCTATTTCTCTCGAAGATCGATAGCGCTTTGATAAAGAAGGATCAGCGTCACTTTGGTCATCTTCCGCATCAGAATGCATGGGGGAACTGGAGGATTCGGATACATTGTCCGCTTCTTCATCGATTGAAATGGCGGAATCGTCGAGATGGAAAGACCGACCTGACCTCAGAGAACTGTTCATCACATCTGGGCTTGGTTCGGGGGTTTCGGCTTGGGGCTTTGATATCTCGGGTGGGGTGTCCGAACATCGAAGATGTGTATCATGAAGATTCACCATTGAGGCGGATGGAATCACATAATTCGGGGCCATCTTCCTGCACTGGCCACAGATTTTCGTAGACGTTGGTAGAAAGGGAAACTTCTTGTGTATTGCCGAGGAAATGGGCCGCAAATCCAAACCATTGTGTCCCTTCTGACCAGGAATCCGCATCGGATTCGCACACCTATCACTTCGCGGCATTCTATGAAATGCAAAATTATCAAATCCAATCCAAAATTATCCGGAAAATGAGGATTATTCCAATAAGTAACGTGAAAACTGCTTACCTCGATACAACAGACAGGAAAATGCAAATCGATTCGCAAAGAATTGTACAACGATGAAAACTCGATGAGGAAGTTGAAGTTTTCACTAAAACTAGAGCCTCAGAAAAAAATGATGATATTAAATGAATGAATTGATTCTTTTTGTTTTCTTTTCTCATTTGTTTGGTCATGATTAGGCGAACTTCCGATGATGATGACACAGTATAGCTCTCATAGAAAGCGAAAAGACGCAAAAATTTTGAAGAAAATTTTTTTCCCGACTCATTGGGTCTCTTTTCCATCGTGAGGCATCTCTTTTCTAACTCATATTCATCAAAGGTATGAATTGAAATATCAATTTCTCAATAAAAACAAGGCAGCTCTCCTAGAAGGCGTAAAAACACGAAAATTTAGGAAACAAAAATTTTCTCCGGTACACTGGTTGTCTCTCCCACGATGGCGTATTTTTTTTACATCATATATAGACATCCTCTATGAGAAAAAAAATATTCCAGTCGAACACCGGACGGCCCTAGAGCCGAAAAAAAATAAAACCTAAAAATTCATCGAAATTTAAGTGTAGAAGCTTCTTCACGCCTATAGAATATTTTTTTCCTAAAAGTATGAACGAAAACAAAAACTTTATTTTTTTATTTGTTCGAATCGGATGCGCCATTCAAAAGTTATGAATTTTTGAAAATTTAAAGTTTGGTAATCATTATCTCAGAAACAAAAAATCATGAGGCAATGAAATTTGGCAAGAATACTGTTTATATACAGGGTGTCCCATTTGAAACAATGCACCCAAATATCTTCTAAGGGGGGCAAGTAGCAGGAAATTTTTAGGGACATAAGTTGTAGAGTTCCGAGGAGGACATTTGATGCATGCATTTTTTTGAGCTTTCACGATCATACTTGCAAGCTGCAAGCACAAGGAGCTTTTTCTTAAATGGCAATCGCATTTTTTACCCTAATGAAACTTGTTCTCCTTGATAAGTAGTTTTCAAATACCTCATCATTCATGTGAACTCCTTCGATTTTACTCGGAGAATGCGACGAAAATGAGTTCTGTTATCAAACTGAAGATTCACACACCCTTGACGCGTCTTGGCGTAGATAATTGTTCTGGTAATCCATTTACCAACCGTAGTTATGGAATGTAAACAATAACCAGGAATTCTCCATTACCTCGAGGTTTCTGCTATTCGGAACAGTTTCAATTCAACCAGAATCGAGTTAGTATCCCCTGTAATTTTATTGAATACATCCCGATGTATTCAGCGAGTGAAATTGTCGATATTTTACTCGTATTAGGAGAGTGCCGCGGAGTCTATCGAGCCGCTGCCTAGACATATCGAGAACGGTACCCTAATCGCCGACGTCATCCCACAGATGCAGTAATTCGGAACATTGAAAGGAATTGTAGGAGAGGACGAACTTTTCGACGACAACAACCACAACAACAAAGTATTAATCCTGATGATCCACGAGCTGTTGCCATTCTCGCTATGATTCACATGAATTCACGCTAAATTCACATGATTCACGCTAAAAAAGTCTGAATCTTTAGTTTGATAACAGAACTCATTTTCGTCGCATTCTTCGAGTAAAATTAAAGGAGTTCACATGAATGATGAGGTATTTGAAAACAACTCATCAAGGAGAATAAGTTTCATTAGGGTAGAAAATGCGATTGCCATTTTAAAAAAAGCTTCTTATGCTTGCAGCTTGCAAGTATGATCCTGAAAGCTCAAAAAAATGCATGCATCAAATGTCCTCCTCGGAACCCTACACCTTATGTCCCTGAAAATTTCCTGTCACTTGCCCCCCTTAGAAGATATTTGGGTGCATTGTTCTAAATGGGACACCCTGTATAGTAGTTCAAAATGCGGCAATCAAATCATTTTTTCTAGACAAAAAAAAATCCGGCGTGGCTGAGTTGACATGGAATGTCCCATGTATAAATATAATTCTCTTTCTTTTTTTCAGGTCCTGGAGGCGTATTGTAGATTATCCCGTCTCTTTCATCATTGTTCATGGAAACAGTACTTGAATATATTATGCTCAAGTAAATTATACTCCTCAAAAGTATTATGCTCAGGTGAACTATGCAGGTAAACTATACTATTTGAAAGTATTATACTCAGGTAAACTATGCTATAATGTAATTCTTTTATTTTTTCAATAAAAAATAATCTATAAAAATAATATTGACAATATTCACAATTTATGCCATTTTATTACGATTTACTTTCATTTTTGATCTTTTTATTGCTGATCTGGCTTCATTTAATTTTGCTGTGTCCCCTCAATTGTACGGAATTCACATGGGTTGAACTCACCATCCAGAAATCGAATGTAGAGGATATCACGACTGATATCTTTCTTTAAATCTTCGTACTCCTCAGAGTATTCCACGAGTCTATCAGAGACTCTCTTTGGTAGAAATATGAGGAATTCATCGTTCAAAACAGCCGTTACTTTTTTTCCGAACTGGGTTGGAATTTTTCTCAATTCATGAATTTTATAATCGCGATTTTTCTCCACTTCTTTGAGACTTTTCTTTGGATAAAGATTCTCCAGGCGAGCAATCCTGTTCATCTTCTCGTAGGATGACATTTTACGTTTTTGTCCATCCATTGTGCTGGAATAAAAAGAAAATGGAATGTTATTAAAGTATATCAGAATATTACTTGAGAAAATATCAATGAGAAAATACTCACTTTGGACTGAGTTCGTTTAGCGAAACAGCAATGTTCTTTGAAGATCTGTTCCAAATGCAGCTAATTTATAGGCAAGCTTGAGTCATATGGTACATAACGTCACATCCCATCCCTGTATTTAAAATATACGATGCGTGGTAATGTTTTCTAGAATATTGGATTCTCTTTAAAATACACTTGTCCAATAGGTTGTGCTGGATAAAAAATGTCAATTTGTGCATTATAAAGATGATCAGTCCAATCTCTGATAATTATTCTTTCTGTTGGGACTGGATTACCAAGTACCCAAACTAATAATCCTTGATTACAATTGCGAATATCTGGATCGATGAGTTTGTCTTGAATAGAATCGGCTCTACATCCATCAACTGCAAAGAACATAATTTTTCTATTATGTTTGAAGATGTGTTGAACGAATGAAATGTCTTTTTATTCAATTTGAGACAGTTGGTATAATTGTGAAGACAACTAGCAGCGATGCTTGTAAGAGAAGGTGGTTGGCGTCTTAAAGTGAGATATTGGATAACTTCTTCACGATCTTTGGATGTACAAATCTCATGGGTGAATTCAATTTTCCATCCATTTTTACCATTTCTCTTTAATAACCACTCATTCCAATCACATCGATGCACTTCACCTTTAGCTGCATGCCAACACTTTTTTCTTTCTACACATTTGATGTTCTCTGTAACACGAATATGTCCTATGTACGGAGCATATACTTCAAGCATACGAGCTTCCAGAAATTTCTGTGACATGAACGCACTAATTGTTCTCACTGTTTAGATTCATGCCTGTCCAATGTCTTCAGTTTTCAATTCCATTCTTTTTATATTACCGCTTTTCCCCCTCTAATACCTAAGATAATTGCATTGTGAACTCCTTGTTGAAAAGTAATTCTAAGAACTGATGCGTATTGAACTTCATGGAATATTCGGTCTTGTAGAATTGCATTTTTTCAGTTCTTTAGACAACAGTTTCAAGGACTGTTTCCGAAGGTTGTGGAATGCAGCCTTGGAACATGTTTGTGTTGCGAATTGCGTTTTTCAATTCTAGACGTCAACAGTTTTAAGGGCGAAGCGATTGTGTCACGAACTTCATGCTTGATAAACAATTCCAAGAACTGAAGAATAGTAACCTAGTTCATGGAATGTTCATTCTGGCAGAATTGCGTTTCTTCTGTTTTAGTCATCAACAGTTTTAAGGACTGTTCCCATTAATCGAAAGATAATCTTTAAAATTCTACTTTTGGAACGTGTTTATTATCTGGAAAATTATCCCAACTCTTTCCTATAAAACGACTACGGCGCATGGCCGTCCAATCTATTCCCGAGTTGTCAGCTCACAAACAAGGTTTCTGAGGGTATGAATATTGAATTTATCATATTAAAATGGACGATAAAACGTGTTTGGAAATTTTAGAGATAATTACAAGTGCATACAAAAATGCATCTACTACAAATTGTGAACAGTGGATACGATTATGTGAGAATTATATTAAACTATTTGGAAAGTTATTGAGAAAAGAAATGATCTCTCCACCGGGGAAAAAATACGACTTCAAACTGTGATGGCATCGCTCCAGACTTATCGTGAAAAATTCAAACAGAAACAAAAGCAACATCATGGTGGACGACTTGGTGGTGCATCTGATAATGATACAATCGAGGACAGAGTGCTTTGGAGAGTCTGGAAACTGCTTTCAAAAGTAGAATCAAAACAGGTGTGATCATCAATCTCAAACATAAGGATCCTCGGTCTTTCCTATCTGATGCAAAATCTCTTGCAGTGATTCATTTGCGAGATATTTTACTAAAACAAGGGAATATTAAAGCTAATGGAGTTCTCGCTTGCAAATTTCGAATGATGAAAAATTATGAGGTGATTGAGGAAATCAAATATTGCAACACTAAAAATGAGATTATTCTACTCACCACTGATATTGAGGAGTGGTTCGATCAGAATCTCACAGAACAATTACTCACAAAAGTTGAGGATTTCCAGGAGAAAGATTCAGGATGGGGGTTAATTGAAGTGATTAATCTCACAATTAATATGAACAAATATGTGCCACTTGCGGCTGGTTTCACCCCTTTTATTCCATGTCCTAAATATGTGCAATCTAAAAGAGCTGTTGTAAACATTAAGAATAATGATCACTTCTGTTTCCTGTGGTCAATTACAGCAACACTTCATCCCACTTCAACTAATGCTGATCGATGGAACTCGTATCTTCATTTCTCTAACGTTACTTTGCCAGATGGAGTAACGAAACTCGTCTATACAGGTCTGGATTTCCCGATGCAGTTGAAGACTATTCCCAAATTTGAGAGAATGAATGGACTATCGATCAATGTATATGGCGTAGATAATGATAAAGATATCGTACCGTTATATTTGAGTAAAATTAATTCTTCTTGGCCTACGATTCATCTTTTATTGCTTTGTGATACAGCACAAATGGAACTTGATGCAAAACCGATCTATCATTACGCTTGGATTCGCAATTTATCTCGATTGGTAAGATCACAACTATCTAATCATGAACATCACATGTTCTTTTGTGAACGTTGCTTAGGACATTTTGTAACAGAGGAATCATTCGAGAGTCATGGCAAAGATTGTCTTGAGATCAATAAATCTAGAATAATACTACCAGAAGAGGGTAAAAATATTTTGAGTTTTAAAAATTATCGATTTAAGGAAATGGTCCCATTTGTTATTTACGCTGATTTGGAGTGTACCTTGGAATTAAGTAAGAACGAATCAACATATCAAAAGCACATTCCTCATAGTGTAGCATTTTATTTACACTGTGCTTTTGATGATGATCGATCACAATTTAAGATGAAACGCGGGCCTGATTGTATTAAATGGTTCATAGATGAATTGCAAAGGATAGCTCATGAGGTCAATGCATGCTTGAAAACAAATATACCGATGGAGCCTCTCATATCTTAGCAAACTTGGGAATTTGCTAATGCTCAAGTCTGTCACATTTGTGGGAAGCCATTCACTTCGACAGATGAGAAATATCACGATCATTGTCATTTTACAGGTAAGTATCGCGGACCAGGTCATCCAGGATGTAATATTAATTAGAAGAGTTCTTATGTAATCCTGGTAGTCTTCCACAATTTCTCCGGGTACGATTCACATTTTCTAATCAAAGCTCTCGTCAAACAATTTTCAGGCTCGGTAGATTTGCTGCCCATTAACAAAGAAAAATACATTTCGTTTACTAAACATGTTGATGAGACTGTAGTGAAATTACGTTTCATCGATTCATTTTGATTTATGGCGAGTAGTTTAGAGAAATTAGCATCTTATCTCAATGATCAAGATAAAATTATAACCCAACAGTATTCTAATAATGATATGGAAAAATTCCAATTCTTAACTTGAAAAGGAGTTTTCCCTCATGAGTATGTGGAATCTTGGCAAAAACTCAATGATCTTGAACTACCTTCAATCGAGACATTTTATTCTAAATTGAATAATGATTGTATCTCCGTTGAAGATTATGCCCATGCACAGAAAGTGTGGAACATTTCCAATATCACATCATTGAGTGAATATTCTGATCTTTATTTGGCGACAGATGTTGTGCTATTGGTAGATATCTTTCAAAATTTCAGACGTACTTGTTCTTCAGTATATAAACTTGATCCTTTGCATTATTACACAACACTAGGATTAGCATTTGATGCGATGCTCAAATGCACTGGTGTCAGTCTTGAGCTTTTAACTGATATTGAAATGCATCTATCCATTGAAAAAGTAATTCGAGGAGGAGTAGCTCAATGCTCTAATCGGTATGCTTGTGCCAACAATAAGTAGATGGTGGGGAAATTTGATTCTAGTAAAGAGGTCTCATATCTAATGTACTTCGATGTAAACAATTTATATGGTGCAGCTATGTCACAGTATTTACCATATGGATCATTCCAGTGGATTGATCCATCAATCATTGACGTCCATACAATTCCTGATGATTTGAGCACGGATTATATGCTTGAAGTCAATTTGCAGTACCCTAAAGAGCTCTTTGAGATGCATAAAGATTTACCACTTTGCCCGGAATATTTCATTCCTCCCAACAAGAAAACTCCAAAATTAATGACAACATTGCTTCCGAAAAATAATTATGTGATTCACTATAAGAATCTCAAGCAATGTATAAATTTGAGGCTGAGGCTGATTAACATTCACCGTGTACTAGAATTTAATCAAGGACTATGGTTGAAATCATACATTGACCTCAATACAGAATTGAGAATGCAATCGAATAATGAGTTTGAGAAGATTTTTTTCAAATTAATGAATAATTCTGTTTTTGGCAAAACTATTGAGAATGTTAGTGTTACGTCAAAATGTGGGAAAAATTGACGTAACTTCTAGATTCATTAATAATTTACTTGAAGAATCAAGTAAATAATTTTAACAACTTGATTTTGGAGTAAAAAAATAATTGAGAAAATCTAGAATTAAACCCCATTTAAAATTCTTGGAATCCCACTGGAACAAGGATAAAGGTCCCTCAATAATTTTGAAAAGGAAAAATATTCTACATGGAAATAAAATGAAAATAACACCAAACCCTGAATTTAGTTTAACCTGACTCCCAAGAGTCTATATTTAAAAGTTCAAACAGAAAATTTGGTTACCAAAAAGGACTTACAATTGTTGATTCTCAGCTATATCCCAATTGGTTTACAATGTCACTTAACACAAAACTAGTCACAATTGATGTTTTTCACAAGAAAGGAATAGTATATTACGCAACAAGTGCGTAATGGGTTTTTTGGCTCGTGGGAAGTTGTAAAACGAGCCGAAGGCGAGTTTTACAATTCCACGAGTCAAAAAACACCATTACGCACGAGTTTCGTATACTATTTTATGTCATAGGGCCCAGAATCCGCGATTATACCGAGCGAAGTGAGGTTAGAATCGCGTGATTCTGGACACCTATGGCATAAAAGTAATTACTAAACTTCAAATTAATTAAATTGTCACGAAGGACTTGTTATGTCCAGAGAAGGATTTTAGCGTCGAATGGACATGTTTTAATTGTCACATTAAAATCAAAGCTAAAATTATTGAATTTTATAATTATTGGACGACGCAAAGTATTATACTCTTACCTTTGTTTAAAATATAAGGGAAAAAGAGCTTGATTTAGGGATAGGGTTTGAGTTGAGACAAATTTCTAATCAAGACATTTGGAGTTGTAATGAGAATCACATTTGAATTTAAATATATTTTGTATAACTGCTTGGTTTACAAAAACATGAGCGTGATTTTACAGAAATCTAGGTAGCTAAAATTCCTATCCCTGGAATTATCTGAAGGATTCAAATTTGAGTTTACAAATTTTGGTACTCACAATTCGGTCTGTTATTAATAAATTATTCGATGTACTTGTAGATCCTTGGGTAAATCCGTAATTTCCTCACCAGCAATTAGTCGCGCTAAAAGCTATTATGGATACTTTCACGGAAACACTTTCTTCTACTCGTTGATATTTTAATGAATTTTTGGCAGTTGAAGTTGAAGGGTTTTAAGAGTTTGGTTGAGACTGTCCACAACGCGTTACAATAAACGAATTCCTTATTTGCAAGAAAAGTCACCACTCTCGGTTAAAGAAATTTTATTCCCGGATAATTTCAATTGTTCGTAACTTACTAT
>NW_021680747.1:205664-206770 GCF_001412515.2 Diachasma alloeum
TTTTTTTTTGTATTCAGGCAATAAAGTTTCAATTATTGACACGTGTCTGACCTTTTTATTTTTAGATGTAGTTGATGACCACGGCGGATGGAGTGTCCGGGTTGGGGATTGTGATGGCGTGTTTTGGTTTGGTGATCCCTTCCTTTTTCGGCGCTCGAGTTGGTGCTGGGTAGCTGGGCATTCCGACCGTAGCAATTGTTGCTGGGGTTTCTTCTATCCTTTGGATTTCTGGGGTTCCAATTTTGATTCTTCGTTGGAATTTTCATTGGTTCCGCTTGGACTTCTGGCAGAGGGAGAAGCATGACAGAATGCTCATGATGGACAGTCCTTGCCTGTATGCGCAGACGCTGGCTGCGACCATGGATAGGAAGATGATGGCGGTGATGATGCCATTTGTTGCGGTGAGGATTCTATGGTGGTATTCCTCTTGATGGTGGAGTCCGATTTCTTCCGCCTCGTTTAAGGTGTGTTGGAGTGATTCGTCGAATTCCCTGTTTTCATCTGATGTGGGTAAGATATGTTGTTTTATTTGGCTCAATGGGTGTATTGGTTTTGGTTTTTCGTTTAGTATTGGTGCCATTGCTGAAATATTTATTGTTTTAGGTAACCCCAGTATCATGGCGATTTGAGTCTGGATTAATCCTGCACCCTCGATGACGGCTGTGGTGGTTTCTGCCCTGCAGTTGGGGTTTAGGTGGATTATTCCTGTGCCGTTTATTGTTAGGCTGGTGGCTTGTTGGTTGATGCAGGTTATTTCTAGTGTCTCTGGTTGTATGGTGGCGTAGAGCCAACCATTGGTGCTGGTTAATTTGGTCCATTGTGTGTCTTGATTGTTGGTGACTCTGATGTTGCAGTTCTGATAGATGGTGGAGTCGACTTGGGCGTTGAGGTTTGTAAGTAGGCGGTATTCGCAGCTCTGTTTCCCATTGGGTTTCCTCAGGGGGAGGTTTCTGGGGCAGGCTAGGCAGTTTTCCAGTGGAATGCAGGTTTGCAGGTGTTCTCGGTTCATTTGGCTATATCTGCTGGTGTATTTTGAGGTTGCGATGTATTCGTTTTATGGCTCTATGTATGCTGCAAGTGTTTGGTTCCCGTGGATTCTCTGGGGG
>NW_021680748.1:0-7190 GCF_001412515.2 Diachasma alloeum
AGAGAGAGAGAGAGAGAGAGAGAGAGGAATCACAGGAAAATTGCCCTTTAGATGGTACAGCTTTTGGTACTACTTCCTAAAGCAGTAAGATGAATTTGGCAATTTCCGAATTCCACCAGAATAAAAATTCTTAAACAGCACACTAAAATGCCTGAACAACATCAGAAAATTTTTGAAGTCTTGACGTGAGGAAATTTTACTCTGCTAGCCCTAAATTTTTATTAAGCTCTTCATTTGACAATGCTGTTCATGTAATTTTCCAGGGAATTTTTACGGTTCTTTCAAATTTTTTTCCAGAATAAACCACGAAAATTCCCTCGGAGTATTACAATTTTCCCTGTGTCGAGGATTTGTGCATGGATTACTGGACAGCGCGATGATATTTCGCGGATTTTGTACATAATATTCCTGTTAGTTTCCCTCCGTGTACATGGTACTCAATCAAAACGAAACATGCTTACGTGAACTTTTGTACTACCTCTTTTCCAAACTCGTTATCAATATTTGAAGCAGTGGCTTACAGTACACAAACGTTTCATTCTGTAACTTGACCAACTTATTTTTCATTGAAATGAGTGTGGGTAGCAGGTAGCCGTAGCTGACATTAATATCACCCTGCAGATCGTCGAGTGCTTTAGCTACTCGCCCCATGCATTTGATATACTCTTCGATGAACCTGTACAAATGTTGTATGATATAAAATATAGGCTGAGAGAATAAAGCATCTCGATAGATAAGTTTTGTATATTACGTGAAGTCGTCTTGTGTCAAAGGATCGGAAATATCCAATTTCGGGAATGAAATCAACAGCTGCTCTTTCAACTCAACGAGTTGTACAAAACAATCAAATAACGAGTTCCAACGTGTAACAATAGGACGTTGTAGAGCTTTTCCCAGAGTATCTTGAAGTATTTCATACTTTTTGGGAGAACGCGTCAACTGCCATATCACCTTACACTTCTGTAGGACATCTTTATACAGTAATTGAAGGTTTTCGAATGAGAGCATTCCTTTGAGAAGATCAGTTGTTGATACTAAACACACAGTGTGACTACTACATCTAAAATGCGGCGGCAACAGCGGCGAGATAATTTGGTCGAATGGGATGGGTTCCGCGGACTCAGGCTTATCTTCTTGTTCATCACAAGTTTCTATAAGTTTTATGAGATTTGGTCTACTTTCAATTCTAGTAATATCATGTAGGTAAAATATTTATGACTCATATCTTCTGCGTAGCAGATTTTCTTCAGATAGTGACATTGAATGTGAAGTTGATCCTCAGTCAGTGTATATCAGGGCCACATAGGAAACGATACTATTCGTATAAGTAAGGGTAGGTTACTCATTGGTTAACATAAAGTATTTAGCAGCAGTAGAAAAAGAGAGTGAAACTGGGGTTCGTCAATAGCCATATGGAATGAAGTCTTCCTTGTTTAGAAACTGATTAGTGGAGATTCTTTATGGGTCGGCAAAATATGTGGAGAAAATCGAATTGCGCAGAGAGCCAATGAAATTACCACTTATATAAATGTCATCGAAACTTACCTCCGTAAAATAGAGAATCGTCGAAGTCTAACCCAAATTCTTTGAACGCCTTGACAAAGTTAGACCCATTATCGGTGACTGTTCCGACCAATATTTCTGGAGTTATTCCATAACTTGAATGGATATCGCTAAGGAGATTGGCAATTCTATCATGTGAATGAGTACCAGGGAATCTTCGGCAAGCGATAGCGTACGAGACACGCTGTAAAGTATGCTTATCAATCTGAAACATGGTATTTCATAAATACAAAGCAGCAGAAAATACAGAGCTCGATGTTTTTTGTAGGAAAAATATTTCCCTTCATTGCAGTACCATGCCGCAAAGCTTTGCCACCTTGGCGAATATTTAAATCTAGAAATATATTCATAGATTTTCATTATCCATTTACGTGAAAATTCAGTTTATTATGTTTTTTTTCTGAAAAATTAGGCGCGATTTACCATCAAATATTTTACGATATGACGCGGCCTCGACAATATTGAATGGCACCCCACTGTCAAGAACCCAGTTGATCATATTGCTATCCATTTTATCTTGTGAAAAAGTACAAGTCGTTCTCAATTTGGATCTATCCTCTGAGTCCTTGAGGAGTTGTTTCTTCATAGACCAGTACTTCTAAAATTCTGGTACTTTATCTGCATGTACATGCTGAAAATGATCCAACCTATTACCGTCTCTATTATTATATTGTAAACGTTCCTTTATTCGTGTACTGTCTCTCTTCGAAATCGTTATGAAAAATTCATCAAGCGATTGATCAATATATCCACCATTAAATAAGCCAGTACTTATTCTCTCGCATAGGAAAAAATTGAATGATCTATTGTTTGCATTACTGAAAATGTGAAATCCAGCTGAAATTTACATGACTTTTCTCCAAAATTTATGTTTTCTCGAATGAGATTAAACAATTCAGTGGGGAAGTGAAAAATTATTACGAGTTGACTTCGATTTTTTTTTCATCATGCAGTTCAACTCAAAAACAAGTGAAATTAGGAGGAAACATCACTAAATGAAGTTTGATTTATCATTATAATTCACCACCTACTCTACGACCGATTCAAATTTTAATTTCTATATATATTCCCCGGGCTGTTATTCGGTCAACCTTACGATGTTTGTAAGGTAAAGATTCATACGAAAGAGGGATGCTATATGCTATCCTTTCATTTTTATAACCTCTATATGGGGTCAATAAACAAATTAATTAACAATGCACAAATTAAAGTTTAAATTAAAGTTTGATTATTGTACATAAGATTATAGACGATCAAGTCTCTATTTTTCTTTCCAATTATCATTCTTCAACGGCAAATATTTTGCCGTTTCAATGCCAGTTCCAGTTCATATCGATTTTTGAAGGAATTAACACTGAATGATGTATAGATTTCTCGAAAAACATTCATTCAAATTTACTCACCGTCAAGTGAGTTTTGAAGTTGGACATAGCATTTACAGGCCCAGCTATTAAACACCGCTTGTTATTGTCTATCTTACATGTTTCACAATGAGCAATTACAGAGGAAGAATCCACTGTTTTCAAAAAATCTGGAGTGAACCATGTGCCGTCCAGGTAAGCACGTCGTTGACACTCCTCTGCCAGACTACGTTTTGTGATGATGTTTTCCTCCTGTGGATTCAGTGAACTCTCAGTCTGTGTGGAATTGTCTTTCTCCGACATGAATGAATCTGTCGACATCCTTGAATCCTCATCCTCAGTATGTACAAGCCCGGCAGAGGTACTACCTCCAGATATATCGTCCCCTAGAATCTAATGAATTCATTCAGTGTTGAGACACTTAAGCTGTAATTTGTAATAATCAACTTTAAGCAAATGGAAAAAATTAATTGCTTAAGGTGGGATGAAGCAGAACGGACCTCTCCAAAGGTAATCCGCTATTCAAAAAGACGTGAAAACTTGCCTCGTCACCTTTGACCACTTCGTTACTCAATTTTTGCCAATTTTTTCCTCCATAAAATTATAAAGATTGCAAGTATTTGTAGGTATTTTTCTTATGATTTAAAGACTTTCGATTCACAGTAACATATTTTGATATTATTGAAAATAATCATCCCTCTATTATACTCAGCTCAATTTTCATATATATACTAGTATATATATCATTCAATGGACAATTACTCCAGAGCCATGACTGATATTTAAAAAAGTATCGGCACTTACCTTGAACGATTATCACTTCACAAAATATTTCGGATGAATACGGATAATTATTTCTAGAAAGTTAGCAATGAATAACTGTCGAGTAACTCATACAAACTATATGAACTGCGTGACTGACCTGTCCCTTTGAATTCTATTCATGAAAGTTCGGAATTCTCATCTGTGAGCGTACGTTCGTGTATTGATATCGAAGTAAATACCCGAAAACCAAACAACCTTGTGATATGTATTTACCTAAATCTTTGCTTTGAGCTCTGAATCGTAATGGCTCAGTTGACAATTGATCTTCAATAACAAGGGAACTGTATGAGTCTCATTCTTTCCTGAATTCTTCAGTAATCAATAAGTTGTTTACTTTAAGACAGGAAAAAAATCAATGGAAAATCCCAGCGCTTTGCGCTCGGATAATCGAGTAGTGGGATTTTTTTCAATTCCCATTACTGATTGACTGATTGATCCAAAAATTTCTGTTCATTTATATTCAATAAATAATTGATCAATAAGAATTTGTTCTACTTCCCTGACTCATTCATCCAATAATAGACAAACTTTCTGTTACGGTTAGTAATCGAATGAATAATGAAAATTAATTTCTTTATCATTACCCAATAACGAGGTCATTAAAAATGAATTTTGCTCCATTAGTGATTATAAAATTAATCAGAATTTAATTTTTTTTCATTATTCATTAATGTGACAATGAAAATCAATGTCATTTCATTATTGATTACTAAAGTAATCAGGATTGATTTTTTTTTGTTCATTAATATTATAATGAAAAATAAATTTTGCTCCATTGGAGATTACAAAAATAATCAGGATTTAATTTTTTTCTTCATCCATTAATGTGATAATGAAAAATGAATTGCATTCCATTATTTACTACAAAAGTAATCAGAATGGATTTTTTTTCATGAACCATTAATATGATAATGAAAATAAAATTGGACTTCATTATCGCTTAAAAAAGTAATCAGAATTTAATTTTTCCCATTAACCATTAATAGGGTAATGAAATTATATTACTGGATATTATTTGCCTGCCGATCTCTGATCTGACTGAATCAATAAATCTCAGCTTCACATTTGTCTTGGGTACATATTTTCTGAAGGCTATGTACTTCTCTTTAGTAATCGGAAAGAGTTCAACTGTGCCTTTAAATTCCTTAACCAAGTCCTCTATGATAAAATGTGCATCATATCCAGACAGATTGTAGAATATCACTGGAATATCATGAGAATTTCTATAATTCAGATTACATCCTTGATGAGCTGCACCACGATATTTTCCGGTGAAATGACAATGATCTCGATGTTTCACATCCATTTGAGTGAAAGGCTTCTCACAAATATGACACACTTGCGCCCCTAAAATTTTGAAATTGCTCTTCAGTCAGATTCTCCATTGGCACTACAGTTTTCAAGATTCTATCAACCATTTCTGCTATTGTCTGCAATCGCTTCATGAACCAGTTGATGCAGTCAGGTCCACGCTTCATCTCGAATCTTGATAATTTGTCATCATAAGAACTTTGTAAGTAGAAACCTATACTATGTGGAGTATGCTTTTGCTGTAGAACTTCATTGTCATCATCTGCAGGCTCCAACAGATATTTGATAATTTGTCATCATAAGAACTTTGCAAGTAGAAACCTATACTATGTGGAGTATGCTTTTGCTGTAGAAGCATAGCGATTTATATTCACCACAAGTTCAATGAGCTTCCATCCAGAATCCTGTTCCACAAAATCATTCATTTTTGCAAGCAGAGAGTCGATGGCATTCTGATCGAACCAAGTTTTGATATCTGTCGTAGATAATATCAATACATTTTTGGTTTGAAAATGTTTTTGATCCTCAATAGATGAGTCATTCTTCTCTACTTCATATTTGCAATTCAGAATAGTATTAAATTTCAAGTTTCCCTCATTTTGAAGTATATTTTTCAGTTTAACAGTTGCTAATTCCTTCGCATCACTCAAAAATGCTTTTGGATCTTTGTTTCGAAGATTCACTATTGTCCCAGTGCGAATTCGTCCTTGAAAGACAGACTGAGTATCTACCCAACGTACTCGATCACCAAGCTCTGTCTCAGGTGCTGATTTACGCATCCTTCCACCTCGATGCTGCTTATCCATGAATAATTCATGATAGGTTTGAATAGTGCTAATTGCAGCTTGGATACTCTTTTTTTCACCATCAGATATATCAACTTTCTTCAAAATTTTCGTGTAAAGTGTAATATATTGAGCACACTTGTTGATCCATTGCTATAGCTCATGTGAAGATGCATTTTTGTAACCAGAGCGTAGAATTTTGATAACTTCACCGCAAGTCTTTATCTCGCTATCCAGAACTGAACTGATGAATTGGTTGAAGTCACATCCCTCTTTTATACTGTATCTGATGCTGATAAATCCTACGAAACATTAACCTTGTGGGACTGCGATAACACCCCAACGGTTGGAAGTTTTATCAATCACTTCCCTCGGATATTATGACTAACACGAAAACTCCCCCTCGACTGAATGTACTCAGGTAACACCAAGACCGTTGAAGCCTTTCTCAGAATTTTTAGTCGGTTAGGGTATTCAGTCTGAATACCTTGTACAATTGAGTGGATTCAGATAACATCGAGAGTTTCTCAGAATATTTCAACCGTTGGGGGTTGTAGTCTAAACATCCTTCATAATTCTTGTAGAATTTCCTCGAAATTTTCAAAGCCTGAGAGCATTCACATGTCAACATTCCCACACACTCCCTATATAAGCCGATGGATCGCAAGACTCAGCAGTCAGCCCACCAGCAGTCTCCTTAGAGAGTAGAAGGTCTTAGAGGCTAATAAAAATAATTTCCCTCACAACATTTGAAAAAGTGAAAGATTAATTGATTCATCATGACATCGAAAAAGGCATCAAATCCAGCATCGCTTGATTTTACGAAAATCAAGGAAATTGCTTCCGCGGATGGTTATCTGCTAACTATCAGAATTGATGAGCTGACTTTTGGACAGAACTACAAAATCATATGTCTCAAGGAAATTCCAACCAAATTTGGACAAACGATTGCTGCAGAAGTAGAGGACGAGTTCTTAATTTATTTACCGAAATGAATCTCTGATGCTCTTATTGAGGATAAGACTGAATGTGACAAATATCAGTCTGCTGCAGCTGCTGGTCATCTCTTCATCGTATTTTCTGAGGGCAAGTGGCATCCCGGCACCTTCAGCAATAAATAAAATGTTTTGTAATCTATCATTATCTATGAAATATTTTTTCTCACAATGAAAATCCTGTAAAGTGAAATTCAAATAAGAATAAAATTTCTTATTATGAGATCATGAAATTTTCTTCTATTATTTATATTCATTTCCTATTCAAGAAGTCTAAATATTCTTAAGCTAAGAGATATGTTGGAATATGGCTCCAGCTCCTGGTCCTCATATATATATATATATATATA
>NW_021680748.1:8486-15892 GCF_001412515.2 Diachasma alloeum
ATATATATATATATATATATATATATATATATATATATATATATATATTATCTATAGTATAAGATGTATCTGTGTAAGCTAAGGGGACGAGATCGTGCGCATGCGCAGATCTCGTCCCAGGCCGGTTGTGGCGTGTAGGTTGTACATTCCTGTATGAGACGTGTTGGACGCTAGATGCGAGACGAGTGACGTGCTTCACTGAATAAATCTTTGATGAGTTAATACTGTGTATACATTTATTGTGTCCCAATCCCGAACAATCCATCAAGATAAGAGTGTGAAATAATTTTGTTGGGAGAAGAAAAAGTCATTCGAAAAATGATACGAGGAGATCCTTCATTCATTGATGGTAATTCAATCAAATACCAGCGCTCTGTACATGTTTTCTCTCACTTCGATGATTGCTAGTTCATCCTTTTAACATGATTGGCGCTGTTCGCATCAGTCGATGAAAATATCAATAATAGCTTCCACTCTTACATCCACTAGTCAATGATGAGTCGTCATAAACAGACAGCGCCATTTCAATATGATTTTACCTACATTACCGACCTATGTAGGTACATTATCGATCCATGTCAATGTGCCGATCCAATATTTTGAATTCGATGAAAAATTTTGTAGGGAAATGTGGGTGAGGTTCACGAAACAATTATTTTATAAATAAAAAATGCTGCTTTATGTATATATAAATTTTTTTAATCAATACTATAAAAATATTAAGTACAATAAAAACTTTACTATGTAATGAAAAACTATTTTTGGGATGATATTTTTTCAAATATGTTCTTCACCTCTGGTTCTTCTTGTTCTTCTTCACCATCAATGTACGTTTTCCATGCTTGGAATACTTCCAATAATAAGTTGGGTAGAAGTACTGTCTAGATGGACGTCTGATGCGTGATCTCACAGCAAATGTCTCACAATTTGGGAAAAGAATGTCAGTCTACTCAATCCTGACACTTATCCTCCAGAAAACTTTGGGAATAATGTCCATGCGTTTGAGGCTTATATTTTTCATCCATCTGATTTTGGGAATAGGGTGGATGATGGGATGGTGATATTATTTAAAATATTTCCTGACATCTTTTTCGTCTTCACTCTCATCTTCACTGGATTCACTTGTTGGTGGATTAGCAACCATAATGTAGTCTTTATCAGTTGCGAGTCTCTCATAAATGATCTGGGGATCTTCATCATTATCATCATCACTGGGTGCTACTTGGAACAAAAAAAAAATGATAATATTAATGATATGGTCTTGATGAACAAGATGATCAGTATTTTTCATAATTGACTGATTGGTCTTGAAAATATAATTTTTTTGAACTTACAATTGAAAGTCATCTGATCTTCCGAATCTTCTTTCAATATAACATTCTGGGGAGTGTGAATTTTTTTGATAGTAGTTGAGCGAAATTCACACCCATCAATTTTTATTTCATCATCACCCACAGAGCAAAATTCCTAGGCAAAAAATTCAATGGTTTTGAAAATTTCCACTAGGAAAAACATTAATGAATTATTCACATTGATTTTTACACACTATTACTCACTTGATCCATTTTTTCACCACAGATATTCACTCTGTAGTACACGATTGCGTAGCTATCAATTTTTTTTTTACTTGACTGTGAGCACTGAACTGACTTAGGGTTCACTCCATGATAATTCTGCTGTCACTCGCCTCTCGTTTTCTCCTCTGAATGACATCTCTCGTTACACCCCCTACCCCATCAAAAAGCGAATGTTTATTTTTCTGGGGCTAAGATGTATGAGGATTTATGTAATTCGACACTCAGAATAAAGAAGTCTTTCTTTTTAATTTTTCAGTTTTACACTCGCCTCTGCTCTTTTATTTGAAAATCCTATGAATAATAGATTGAAATTTCAGATTAGAGAAAATTAAATTTTATGAGAATATTGAAAAAAACATGAATTTTATAAGAAATATTGGAAAAAATAAAATTTGATAATAATATTTGGAAAAAATGAAATTTTTGTGAAAATAATTGAAGATAATTCGAATGATATCCATAATGTTGATCCAGACGTCAGAGGGAATAGGCATCTCATTAAAACTGTAACAAAAAAAATAGGGGAAAATTGACATTTTTGGTTGACAAATAGAGTTCACAATCAAAATGGATGAAGAAAAATTTTGCGACAGAAAATAAAAATAATACTTACATGATTCCGGAAGATCATGACATCATCGAGAGGTGTTGTCAGAACCGGATAGTTGGGGTCGAAAAGAACGTTGTTCCCATTCCCATGTCGACAGATGCATAGTTTTACCTTTACTCCAGCAAGTGTCAGGAATACTCCTGCTCCAGAGGGCTTGTTGACAACAGTATGAATGATTCCTTGAAGATGTTCCTCAGAATATTTATCTCTCCAGGCTCGTGGAATGAAAACTGGAAATGCATCATTCATTTTTGGCATCTGAGTATTCGGGAAAGCAGTAGGAATTGTTTCAGTCTGAGTCGACTTATCCTCCAATTGCACTGTTGAGTGAGATGAACTAGGTACTATTGAACCCATTTCTTTCCATGCTTTGTTAAGAATTGATTTTGAATCAAGACTCTCAGGTGAGTCTGGAACACTTATCTCATCCATTTTCAAGTTGATGGGCTCTGGATCAGAACTGTCAGGTGAGTCTTGAATATTTGTATCCCCCATTTTCATGATAATAGGCTCTGGATCAGGACTCTCAGGTGAGTCTGGAATACTTAACCCTTTCGTTTTCATGATTGTAGACTCTGGATCAGAACTTTCAGTTGAGTGTGAAATATTTGGGTCGTCTACTTGTAAGATGATTAGCTGTGGATCCGGAATTTTAGGTGAGTCTGGAACACTTCCCTCTTTTATTACCTCATCAAACTGCACAGGATGAGAAATTTCAAGAGAATCAGGTATTGTATTCACATTCGATTCTGATTGATAGCTGTTGGGTGTACCAGTAAACAACAGTTTTTCCACCGATCTCACTCGTTTCATTGGTCCAGGAATCCAGTAGTAGAAAGTTGATGATTCCAGAGGATCTCTTGTTCGGCCTGCGATTGTTGAACGCTTCTGAGATTGAGCTTCTGCAAGGATGTCAGCCACTTCCATGTCTGCAGCTGTTAAGGATTCAGCATATGATGAATTCTCGTTGGACATGATCACTTGTCACTGCACTTGAACCAACTGTCGTCAATAATTACTCCACTCAGGAGGGGTATTTATGAATGCCTCTGGGGTTTGCGAGCCCTCCTTATATAATACTGCGTGATATGGACGAGGTGTGGGGGGAAGATTAGGTGACACCTCCCCTCATTTATTATAGTGGAGAGTGCTGAATGAAAGATTATGAATTGTGACTTTAGGAAAAATCTGTAATAAAAATTATAGAAAAATGAAATTTAGATAGAAGGAAATTTCCATTTTTCACATTCCAATAATTTCTAGAAGAAAATATGTGTGTCACAAATCGTAAGATTAAAAAAAATCGCTCCGCTTGATTAATTTTGAAGAAGCATCCCTCAATTAAATAATAATGCTTGAGATGGTCCCCCCCATTGTCCATCCCATTCAATCATCCCATTTAATGCAATGCATACTACAGTACCCCGGCATTCTGCACTTCCCCTCCGCCGCCACTCTGAGTCTCGATATGTATCCACCATGCAGTGGATAGAATGGTACCCCGGCATCCCCCACTTCCCCTCCACCAACACTCTGAGCCTTGATACGTATCCCTCATACGGTGGATTGTGTAGCACCCCATCCGCTACTTCAAATGTGGGAATGGTTTTAATTGCTCCATTGAAAAGTGGACTGGATTTTTATACNTGTGAAATATTTGGGTCGTCTACTTGTAAGATGATTAGCTGTGGATCCGGAATTTTAGGTGAGTCTGGAACACTTCCCTCTTTTATTACCTCATCAAACTGCACAGGATGAGAAATTTCAAGAGAATCAGGTATTGTATTCACATTCGATTCTGATTGATAGCTGTTGGGTGTACCAGTAAACAACAGTTTTTCCACCGATCTCACTCGTTTCATTGGTCCAGGAATCCAGTAGTAGAAAGTTGATGATTCCAGAGGATCTCTTGTTCGGCCTGCGATTGTTGAACGCTTCTGAGATTGAGCTTCTGCAAGGATGTCAGCCACTTCCATGTCTGCAGCTGTTAAGGATTCAGCATATGATGAATTCTCGTTGGACATGATCACTTGTCACTGCACTTGAACCAACTGTCGTCAATAATTACTCCACTCAGGAGGGGTATTTATGAATGCCTCTGGGGTTTGCGAGCCCTCCTTATATAATACTGCGTGATATGGACGAGGTGTGGGGGGAAGATTAGGTGACACCTCCCCTCATTTATTATAGTGGAGAGTGCTGAATGAAAGATTATGAATTGTGACTTTAGGAAAAATCTGTAATAAAAATTATAGAAAAATGAAATTTAGATAGAAGGAAATTTCCATTTTTCACATTCCAATAATTTCTAGAAGAAAATATGTGTGTCACAAATCGTAAGATTAAAAAAAATCGCTCCGCTTGATTAATTTTGAAGAAGCATCCCTCAATTAAATAATAATGCTTGAGATGGTCCCCCCCATTGTCCATCCCATTCAATCATCCCATTTAATGCAATGCATACTACAGTACCCCGGCATTCTGCACTTCCCCTCCGCCGCCACTCTGAGTCTCGATATGTATCCACCATGCAGTGGATAGAATGGTACCCCGGCATCCCCCACTTCCCCTCCACCAACACTCTGAGCCTTGATACGTATCCCTCATACGGTGGATTGTGTAGCACCCCATCCGCTACTTCAAATGTGGGAATGGTTTTAATTGCTCCATTGAAAAGTGGACTGGATTTTTATACGCAATGAATTATGAATATTAATTTTGGAAATTAAATATAGATGATGAACTTCCCTGATTTCAATCATATTCAAAATGATAGGAATGTTGAAAATGGTAACAATATTTATCAAAAAAATTTAGGTCTGCTCAATTAATTTTCAAGACTCATCCCTTGACTGCAATGACAACTGATAGTCTACATCTATTTCGCTTGGTTTTTCCTTGTCCCCCATGAATTCGAGCCTTGAGATATTGTGGTGCCCCTCACTCCTCTTTCACCACTAACAATACATTTTTAAATGTCTCCCCCCACAAAATTGAGAGATTTTAATTCATTGAAGAAATGTATTCTAATGAGAAAAATGGAAAAATTAGAATTAATTTATTTCATTAAAACATAATAATAAGAATTTGTTGAGTGAAGTAAGAAACTTTTCTTAAGAATTTTCATTGTAAGAAAAATTTCATTTTTTTTATTAAAAAGACTTCTGAGATTTTCATGCGAGTGTTCTCATGCATATTCAGTGCCGCTGATTATTCGCCATCAATGCAGTCGGCTACAATTGTGATGATTAGATACTCCCCTTACAGGAAAACAAATATCGTTTTATATTTTGTCTGGCAGGGGTGAACATTCTTTTCTCACCAGATTTTTTCCACTCATTTGACGATTGCATTATACCACTCATTATCTCAATCCTTACAGTGAATTCTGTCTCGACAATATTTTATCTTCAGGGGGTGAACATTTCTTTCTCACCCCCTTGATTGGTATGAACGCAATTTAATCGTTATGTGGTCTGGATGGGGTGACATTTTCCACACCAGCATTTCCTTTCACTCATTATGAAAATTCTGTGAATGAACAATTGTATTTGTCTTATCATATTCAACTGAAATAGATTCTTGAAAGTTGGAGAGGGGGTGAATACCCCTAACATGTCTCTACATATGGAAGGGTGTGAACTCCCTGATTCATTCATTCATTCAATATTCTACAACCACTCAACTGGTAGAAATTTGCTTCAGAATGAAAGTGGTTATTGATATCCAGGGGTTCAAGCGACCCATCAACGAGTTTGTCGTAAAAGAATTCGCGATATCAAGTGTACTGTCTGGAGAAGATGAGGATGAGGTAAATGAGGTCATCATGTTCGAGACTCCATGCAAATGGGGGAATCTACCAGCTACGTACCAGATGATCAATTCCTGGCTGACGGAAAATTATCATGGACTGGATTCGAATCAGAGAGAGATCAGCAAGTATTCTACAGTCAACGAAATTCTGGAGAATTTGCTGAGGAATGTTAATGAGATCTTCGTGAAAGGGGGAGAGAAAAAAAAATCAACTTTGCTCATCGGAGACAACATTGGGATTATGCTGCATTGTATCGAGAGCCGCATTTTCGCTGTGCTCAGGAAAATGTGATGCATTTAAAAACTTGGTACACAAAATACGCTCAGGGATGTCTGGAAAAGTCTTTGAAAGTCTTCTGTACTAACAAAGATCTTAAATCCATGACTGTAGAGAAAATCGCCTTCTTGCCGAAATTTTTTATACTGGAGTTTGCACGGCATAGTATTGGAGATGTTTGGGAGAAGTTACCGAAGCATCTACAACGAGATCCTAAATTGAAGCCTTATCAGCGCTGTCATGAGCATTGGAATTCGTCATCTACAGGCGATCAGCTAGATGGTCCACCTCCACTCATTATCAACTGTTCATTGTGTAAATTTTTCAAATGAAAATTAATTGATCATCTTGATGTATTGAAAAACGAAGAAAAAAATCAACAAAGGAATAAAAATGTAAAACTATAGAAAAATTTTGAAATACATAAAATCCATGAAAATTGTTATGTCATGAGTATATTTATTTATTTATTTATTTATTGCTTTATACAGACCCAACAGCTCAAGGCCAATTGTAGGGTCAAAATTATAATTAAGATACATAATTAATTACAGCATAACTGTAATCATGATAGGGATAACAAAATCAGATTTAACTAAACGTGTATGGCAATGAAATTCAGTGACGAAGGTGATGATGCATAATAATCATTCAAGGACGAAGAGACTTGAGGTGGCGGATAGCTAATCTAAGCACTTCTGGCATTGGAGTAGACACTATATCCGATTGCCCCTCATAATAATCAACTAGCAGGTCAACATGGTTGCAGGATCTATACAGGGTGTTTCAGAAGTACATGTACATCTGAACACCCTAGGATCAGGGGGTGATTCTGAGCAGAAAAGTCCTCTTGCACTTTTTGATCAGACTCACCCCTAAAAAGTTACTGGCAATTAAGGGTGGGCCAATGGGGAGTGATTTTTAAGCGGGCGCACATCCATGTGATATGCAGCATATGTGTGTGTGCCCGCCCCACCATTCTACGAGACAAAAGAGCGCNTCTCTCTCTCTCTCTCTCTCTCTCTCTCTGTCTCTCTCTTCGCTGGAATGACGAAGAGGGGAGAATGAATGGGGGAACGTAATTCGCCCTCCATACGCAATGGAAGGACGATCAACCGATCGTCTTTCC
>NW_021680748.1:24752-24949 GCF_001412515.2 Diachasma alloeum
CTCCTAATTAACATTAAGGAATGAAACCAATGCTGTTCGATGGAGAATTAAATTCCCCATACTCCAACTCCCGCTTCATTCCTTAATCTCGGTAATGAAAAAATTAGAACTGCGACGAAAGTCGCGGCGCTATGAAAAACCTAATGGTTTCTCGGCGCAGTGACTCCCGACAACTCGCCCGCTAATTAAAAAATCGT